>NC_135742.1:297500-392500 GCF_041903045.1 Epinephelus lanceolatus
GTAAGGAGTCTGAGTTCAGGAGAGATTTAGGAAAGTTCTTAGAGTGACTCAGAGCAAGGAAGGGACAGAAACTGTGACCTCAGTGAGGAGGTGTGACCCTGTTGTTAGGTGTGATGTGATTGGACACACCCCTCTGTGAGCCTATAAGGTGTGAGGACACCCAATGGACATGAGATGAGCTGCAGACTGTGACAGTGTTAGTGAGGTCACTGCTGATGAAGGTTGAGACAGACTCAACTCATCACTGCTGCTCTGATGTGTTTTTACAGTTTTACAAATATCTTAGTGTTGTATTTTATCTCTGGCGTCATAATGTTAAATGGAAAATGTGTGTGTATCCCAAATGAGATGGGCCACAAACATTCTCCCTGCATGATCTCATCTGTAGCATTTCATTGACTCACTGTCATTTTGTGCTTAGAGACTGTTTCTCTGACCTCTTTGTGTTTCCACCATTTTCTCCTCTGATTCAGAAACTCTTAAACTCCTCCTCCTGCTCCCAACAGTTTGTCTCTTCTTATCAGGTCTGAGACACTCTGTGAATAACTTTTATCTTTACAAGGACCTCGTAATTCTCGTAACTATAATATTATTACTTTCAATAATGTTGTTGTAAGCTACTGTCATTACCTCTATCTATCTATATCTCTGTCTCTCTCTGTCTCTGTCTCTCTGTCTCTCTCTGTCTCTCTCTGTCTCTCTCTTTCTCTCTCTCTCTCACGTTTCAAGTTTCAAAGTAGCTTTATTGGCATGAATGGTATCAACCATTGTTGCCGAAAGCAGAACATACATGCAGACATACAATCCAATTACAATACAATTAATACAATACATTAAATATTTTACATTAAATACATTTCATATTGAATAAGCAGATACACATACATTAAATATTTTACATTAAATACATTTCATATTAAACAGGCAGATACACATACATTAAATATTTTACATTAAGTACATTTCATATTAAATAGGCAGATACACATACATTAAGTTCATGTTACATTAAATATGCAGAGTGTTATAAGGAGACTGTGTTGTTGTGTTGTTGTGTCTCTCAGGCTGTGACATGCACTGACATATTTTGCTGCTTCTATGGCACTGACACTGTTTTCTCCAAGTAGATGATGCATGTTCTCCTGATCACAGAGGGGATCAAAATCTTGGAGTTTATGTTTCATTTTTGAAAAGAACTTGGTTCTAAGTTCTTCATATGTGTTACATTTGAACAGGAAATGTTGCTCTGTCTCCACCTGTCTCTGTCTCTGTCTGTCTCCACCTGTCTCTGTTTGTCTGTCTCCACCTCGACTCTTAGCACGAGGAGGCTTTGTGAATACGGTCCCTCGACTCTTAGCACGAGGAGGCTTTGTGAATACGGTCCCTCGACTCTTAGCACGAGGAGGCTTTGTGAATACGGTCCCTCGACTCTTAGCACGAGGACGTTTTGTGAATACGGCCCCTCGACTCTTAGCACGAGGACGTTTTGTGAATACGGTCCCTCGACTCTTGGCACGAGGACGTTTTGTGAATACGGTCCCTCGACTCTTGGCACGAGGACGTTTTGTGAATACGGTCCCTCGACTCTTGGCACGAGGACGTTTTGTGAATACGGTCCCTCGACTCTTAGCACGAGGACGTTTTGTGAATACGGCCCCTCGACTCTTAGCACGAGGACGTTTTGTGAATACGGCCCCTCGACTCTTAGCACGAGGACGTTTTGTGAATACGGCCCCTCGACTCTTAGCACGAGGACGTTTTGTGAATACGGCCCCTCGACTCTTGGCACGAGGACGTTTTGTGAATACGGCCCCTCGACTCTTAGCACGAGGACGTTTTGTGAATACGGTCCCTCGACTCTTAGCACGAGGACGTTTTGTGAATACAGCCCCTCGACTCTTAGCACAAGGACGTTTTGTGAATACAGCCCCTCGACTCTTAGCACAAGGACGTTTTGTGAATACAGCCCCTCGACTCTTAGCACGAGGAGGCTTTGTGAATACGGTCCCTCGACTCTTAGCACGAGGAGGCTTTGTGAATACGGCCCCTCGACTCTTAGCACGAGGACGTTTTGTGAATACGGTCCCTCGACTCTTAGCACGAGGAGGCTTTGTGAATACGGCCCCTCGACTCTTAGCACGAGGACGTTTTGTGAATACGGCCCCTCGACTCTTAGCACGAGGAGGCTTTGTGAATACGGTCCCTCGACTCTTAGCACGAGGAGGCTTTGTGAATACGGTCCCTCGACTCTTAGCACGAGGAGGCTTTGTGAATACGGCCCCTCGACTCTTAGCACAAGGAGGCTTTGTGAATACGGCCCCTCGACTCTTAGCACGAGGAGGCTTTGTGAATACGACCCCAGAAGTTCTGAGACTTTTCAGGACTGATCCTCCAACAGGCAGAAACTTCAGATGTAAAACTAGATCTGACAGAACCTGAACCACTGTCACCTCTCAGTTCTGAATCTGTTACTGACACAAACCGTCTGAATGTTTCTCTGACTTTAATTATCTGACTGAACCACAGCGTCTCAGTCTCTTGATAACAACATCATCTCTTCTTCATATTTAATCATCATCCTGAGGAGAAACAGCTGAGTGTGTGTTTACCTTCACGTAGGAGTCACATGACCTGAGGAGTCCTCTGGCCTGGTGGACTGTGGACACACAAACACAGACACACAGTGACTGTCAGTAACAGGACTCTGCTGCCCCCTGCTGGCTGCCTGAGAAGCAGCAGCTGGAGGAGCTCCTCTCTTATTGATCACATTCTTGATCAGATGATTGATCAGGTTATTGATCAGACTCTTCAGACACTTTTGTCTGACTCTTCAGTCATCCTGTCACTTACTATGGATGATGAGTTGTCCCGCCTCTGGAGTGATTGACAGCCGCAGCTGACCTATAAACAGAGAGATGATCAATCGATCTGAGGACGTTAAATATCTGATCAATATCTGATCACTGATCAATCGTACCTCTGCCTCTGATCACTGATGGGTGGACCCTCCTCCTCCTCCTGGTCCTGGTCCTGATCCCTGGTGTCTCCCTCTGTCCTCTCTCAGACCTGCTGGTCCTAGTCTCTGAGACCAGACCTGCTGTGGACCTGGTTCTGGTCTCTGAGGACTGATCTGAGACCAGACCTGCTGTGGACCTGGTTCTGGTCTCTGAGGACTGATCTGAGACCAGACCTGCTGTGGACCTGGACCTGACCTGGACCAGAGCACACATTTATTTATTAATTTATTTATTTTATTTATTTTATTTATTTACCTTTATTTAACCAGGTGAGTCAGTTGAGAACAGTTCCTCATTTACAATGACGACCTGGGCAAGAGGCAGCACAGAGAGTCAGACACATTCAATCACAGTGAAACAATCAATCGGACACAGTATATAAAAAACACACACAACACATAACAAACGTACGAGCTAAAAGTGGTAGCGCTGACATGTCAGGAGGAGGTTCAGGACCAGGATCAGACTCTCAGAGTGGATCTGTGACTGACCTCACAGGTGGACTCTGTGGTCCTGGTCCATCTGACCCAGGTCGGTGTCCTATGATCAGTCTTGATCCTGGTCTTCCTGATGTGGGCCACTCTGACCTCAGGTCTGCACAACTGGGCTTGACCTGACCTGAGTCCAGACCCAGACCAGACTGAGGTCCTGGTTCTGCTGCAGAGACACATCAGAGTCTGAACCTGCAGTTATTGATCAGTGATCAATAATCAATCAGATCATGTCTCACCATCTGTGTTCCCTCCTCAGGGTCTGTGTCCTCCTCTGAACATCATCTCCTGGATCAAGGTTCTCCTGACAGCCTCCTCCTGTCCTCCTCCTCCTCCTCTTCATCTCCTCCTCCTCCTCCTCTCTGCACCTCCTCTTACCTGCAGGAGGAGGACACTGGGCCTCCTGGTGCAGCTGGAGGACAGCTCCACCACAGGGCCTATCAGAGGACAGGGAGCAGAGCCACGTTAACACAAATTGATTCGGACGTTAAATCTTTCATCAGCGTCTGCTTTTAACGACATCAGGTTTAATTTAAAGGCTCTGTACTCGTCACGTTTTATTACCAGCGTTTTATGACTTTTAACAGAGACGTTCATCACTTCCTGTTTCCTCTGACATTCTGCAGACTGATCTCTATGTGACGGACACAGGACAAAGTTTCCCATAAGATCTAAAGGATGTGACATCATCAACGCCCTGAGTGTCTTCTCTCTGTTCAGCTAACAGAGACACTAGCTAACGTTAGCTAAGACATGGAGTCTGCTAACAAACAACTGCCACACCGAGTCCAACATGTTGTGTTTCTGTTAGATACATGTTGCAGCGGCATCCCGGCGGAGACGGACCTTCTCTTAGCTTCTGTAGCATCTCAGATTTAGACCAAGTATCTGATCCTGAGTCCCTGACAGATCAGTAAACTTCCTGTTACTGCAGTAAAACACAGGTTCGACCCCACGCTGCTGCTGGACACCAGCCGCCCTGAACCCCAGGGCTGAGGTTTACACTGAGTGGATCTGAGCTGCTGCAGTAGCTAAAGTCTGAGCTGCCGTCAGCTCTCCTCCCAGGGAAGTGATGTTCTGGTGGTGCGGAGTGAGGCGGAGGGTCAGCGGGCGGGGCTAACTTGCCGTCTCTTGTCTCATTGGTTGTCTAATAAACAATAAATCATCACATTCACTTATCAGAAATTCAGTGATAAAAACATCTTAACATTGAAGGAACTTTAACATGTGAAATACTTTGTGATATTGTGGTTTTAGCTGGCTAACATTAGCTTACGTTAGCTCGCTTGCTAACACAAAAGAAAATACAGTCTAATAACGTCGTCTAACTCATCCAGACTCTGAAGCTGATCTGACTGGGTTATTAGTTAGCAACACTGAATCAACCAACACCATATCAGTACAGCGCAGTTTATTTACAGCCAGATAGCTAACCGTAGCTTGCTTGCTAACGTTATCACTAGCCAAATACTGAGTGGACATGTCAGTCCGCTGGCTCACTGAGTTCATCGCTAATGGATGCACTTGGTAAACAGACCTACACCTGATTAGAGTCTTTGTAGTCTTTGTAGTCCTTTAACACTTGAAGCTCGTTAACACCACAGAGTCACATTCACACGTTCACACACTGATGGCCGAGGCTTACACACAGGACGCCACCTGCTGCTCACTTAAACATTCACACACATTCACACAGTGATGGAGCAGCTGTCAGGAACAGTTTAAGCTTCAGGATGTTCCTCAGTGATACTCTGACATGCTGATCTGAGCAGTCGGGGACCGAACCACCGAGCTTTAGAGGACGAGCTGCTGAACCTCCTGAACCACAGCTGCTCCTCTATTAAGAGACCTTAGGGACTGTTCTGCATTTGTCAGAGGAGGGGGCGTGGCTGCAGTGTGACCCCTCCCTCCTCCATAAATGAGTTTTTAGATTTTGATGTTTTTGACAAGAGTTTATTTTTGGATGAATTTTAAAAGATGGAATTGTTGTCGGACACGATGTGTTGAGGGACCGTATATTTACAGTTTCTGGCTGACAGATG
Source organism: Epinephelus lanceolatus (assembly GCF_041903045.1). Classification (NCBI taxonomy): domain Eukaryota; kingdom Metazoa; phylum Chordata; class Actinopteri; order Perciformes; family Serranidae; genus Epinephelus; species Epinephelus lanceolatus. Next base: position 303,051 of record NC_135742.1, read on the forward strand.
GGTCAGCTTGGTGATTTTTAAAGAAAACCTTGTTTAAAAGATTTTTTTTTAATTGCCAAAATCACATCACCAAAATATGCAAAAAAAAATGAGGAAAGCATTCTTTTCTTTAAAGATCGGCGGTAATATAAATCCAAAATACAACCATTTAAATCTGTCCCTCCGTATTGCTTAAAATATAATTTGATATACCTTCACCTGTTTGCACACAGGTGAACACAGGTGACCACAGGTGACCACAGGTGAACACAGGTGAACACAGGTGAGACGATGCATTAACCAGCTGCAGGTTTGTTTCAGTTTTACTTGAACACTGAGGAAGAAACATCTGAAACAGGAAGTGAAGCTGCAGCTCGTCACACTGATTGGAGGTAACGAGGAGGATTAACAGATTAACACACACACACACACACACACACACACACACAGAAACGTGTCCTTCCGAGGACCGTCACTTTAATGAGAGGCAACGTTTAACACTCAGTGTGAAGTTCACTTTGTTCTGTTTAAATCTCAGTCACTCATTAAACTGATTCATTCATTCATCCAAACTCTTCATCAGAAGCAGAAACAACATGTGAAAACACCTTCAGTCACAGTTTATCTGATGTGAATGAGCTCCACTTATTAAAATAACGTTTAAAACTTCTGAAAAGTTTCAACATGTTTAAATCTCAACATGATGAAAGATGAAAACTTTGACTTCAAACGTCTCAAACTTCAGCTGCTGAGTTTCCTTCAAACTTCTGATTCAACTTCACCTAATAAATCTCAACACTGAAACATTTGAAACTTGTCTTTAGTTTCACATTTTAAAGCTTTTGTAGTGTTTAAAGTAAACTTTCAGTGACTGAATTCTGTGTTTGTGTGTTAAAGATTAAATTTGTTCAGTCCTTACAGGAAGTTTGTTTTTATATCCGAACTCTGTGAAACTCATCAGATCTGTTTAAATGTATTAAAGTTACAGACTCACCTTTTCCTGCTGCAGTGGAGCACCTCCATCACAATCTGTAACTAACAGTCTAACAGACCTACAGCCTGATTCTTTAACACTCTCCAACAGTCTAACAGTCGTCTCTGTGTTCGTCTCTCTGCTATTTGTGTTTCTTGAATTTTCCCTCTGAAGTAAAGAAAAAAAAAATTCAAACCAGCAGCAGCTCTTTGCCCGTCATGTTCAAACTAATACACATCATCACTTCCTGTCTGCTCCTTCAAAATAAAAGCTTCCTTTTTTCTTTTTAAATATCACAAACATTTTAAAAATCACTGAGAAACAGTCTAATCCTGTGGTCCTGATGGACTCAGTGTCTCTTCTGGAGCTTTTGATCAGATCACATGATCTTCATCTTTGTATCACATGATCTTCATCTTCATCAGAGAAACTGAACTTTTCCCTTATTCAATCCTGAAAACTTATTTTTATTTGTAAAGAGAGACTGAATCATGTGACCTGATTATAGCTCCAAAAGATCAAGATGAGGATCAAGATGAGGATGGGCATGAAGATGAAGATGAGGATCAAGTTGAGGATGGGCATGAAGATGAAGATGAGGATCAAGTTGAGGATGGGCATGAAGATGAAGATGAGGATCAAGTTGAGGATGGGCATGAAGATGAAGATGAGGATCAAGATGAGAATGGGGATGAAGATGAGGATGAGGATGAACATGAACATGAACATGAGGATGAGGATGAGGATGAAGATGACAGGTACACCGTGTCAGATACAGTGAGACAGATACAGATACAGCTGATTGACAGCTGTCAATCTGACAAACAACAGTCACACAGTAAGAACAGCAGAGCTCTGAGGGTGGATCTGTGTCTCTGGAGGACTCAGTGGATGGTGTTTTGTTGTCTCTCCATGGTAACAGATATAAAAGCCAGAGGGTCAAAGGTCGGGGTGTGATGTCAGGAGACAGTAGTGTAGCTGCAGCACACAGTGAACGTAAAAAGGTGACTGACGTACAGGAAAATGTTCTGGATAAACACACTCAGCCCTAAAACGGTCAACTGATGTTTTTATAAATAAAATTAAATTGAATAAATAATAATACTCAGTTTAATATCTGGAATCATCTCCAGAGTTTTAATGTGAAAACCCATCCTCAACTTCCTGTGGTGTTGGTGTCAGTGTGTCCGACTGAGGTCACTTCCTGTTGTTCCAACACACACACACACACACACACACACACTGAGGGTCCACATGTGTTTGTCATTAACAGAAGGGGGGGGGGGGGGGTCCACGGCGACAGACCAAACTCCACATTTAAGGGGGAGGAGGCACTTCCTGTTCTTCAGACTGTCACACAGAGTCAGACTGACAGTTACAATGTTTTATTTATGTTTTCGATGTTTTATTATATTATACTATACTATATTATATTATATTATATTATATTACATTACATTACATTATATTATATTACATTACATTACATTATATTATATTATATTTCATTATATTACATTACATTTTATTATATTATATTACATTACATTACATTACATTTTATTATATTATATTGCATTATATTATATTACATTACATTACATAATATTATATGATATTATATTACTCATCTCGTCTCGTCGTCCTCTGCTTATCCGGGTCCGGGTCGCGGGGGCAGCAGCCTCAGCAAAGAAGCCCAGACAGTCCTCTCCCCAGCCACCTCCGTCAGCTCTTCCGAGGGACCCCGAGGCGTTCCCAGGCCAGCCGGGTGATGTAATCCCTCCAGCGTGTCCTGGGGCGGCCCCGAGGTCTCCTCCTGGTTGTCCGAGCTCCTCACCCTATCTCTAAGGCTGAGCCCAGCCACCCTGCGGAGGAAACTCATTTCGGCCGCTTGTACTCGCGATCTTGTTCTTTCGGTCACTACCCAGAGCTCATGACCATAGGTGAGGGTTGGAACGTAGATCGACCGGTAAATCGAGAGCTTCGCTTTCTGGCTAAGCTCCCTTTTCACCACAACGGACCGGTTAAGCGTCCGCATCACTGCTGACGCCGCCCCCATCCGCCTGTCAATCTCCCGCTCCATCCTACCCTCACTCATGAACAAGATCCCGAGATACTTAAACTCCCCCACCTGAGGAAGGACCTCCCCCCTGACCTGGAGTGGGCAATCCACCCTTTTCCGGCTGAGGTCCATGGCCTCAGACTTGGAGGTGCTGATTCTCATCCCAGCCGCTTCACACTCGGCTGCCCACCGTCCCAGCAAGAGCTGGAGGTCGCTGTTCGATGGAGCTAGGAGGACCACGTCATCCACAAAGAGCAGGGACAAGATCCTCCCATCACCAAACCTGACCCCCTCCACCACTCGGCTCCGCCTAGAAATTCTGTCCATGAAAGTTATGAACAGAACTGGTGACAAAGGGCAGCCCTGGCGGAGTCCAACCCTCACCGGGAACAGGTCCGACTTACTGCCGGCCACGCAAAGGGGCCACCAACCCCATACTCCCGGAGCACCCCCCACAGGATGCCCCTGGGGACACGGTCGTAAGCCTTCTCCAAATCCACAAAACACATGTGGACTGGTTGGGCAAACTCCCATGCCCCCTCCAGCACCCTGGCGAGGGTAAAGAGCTGGTCCACGGTTCTGCGACCGGGACGAAAACCACATTGCTCCTCCTCAATCTGAGGTTCAACTATCAACCGGATCCTCTTCTCCAGCACCCTGGTCTAGACCTTACCTGGTAGGCTGAGGAGTGTGATCCCCCTGTAGTTGGAACACACCCTCTGGTCCCCTTTCTTGAAGATGGGGACCACCACCCCGGTCTGCCACTCCAGAGGCACTGCCCCCAATATTATATTACATTACATTATATTATATTATATTATATTTTATTATATTACATTACATTATATTATATTATATGATATTACATTATATTATATTATATTATATTATATTACATTCATTATATTATATTATATTATATTATATTTTATTATATTACATTATGTAACCCAGGGTTCAGATGAACAAATGGTAAAATACTCTGTCAAACTCAAATAAGTTTAACATGACGTAAACCACGTGAGTAGCTTGCAGCCAATCAGCTGGGCTGCTCCACTATTTACAGGAAGCAGACACCCTTGTAAGTGAGATGAATGGGGCTGATGCACGGAGCGGAGCGGCTGCAGGTTAGTAAAAAGTTTGCTGGCGTTTATTTACTTTAATGTTCAATATGAAGGTTAACAGTCACTTTGTTGCCGACTGCAGATGTCCACCGGCTGTCAAAGTTGCTGTTCAAAAGCTGTGAATACTGGAAGTTCTGTTGAATCTGTTGACACTGCTTGAATTGGCCAGGTTTCTTGTGCATGGATGATTCATGTGATGGATGGCGAGCTATTCAAATTCCAAGTGACCAGGAGCCCACTCTGGAGGAAACACGAATTATGCTCAGCAGTTATCATCATATTCCTGCCACAGCGGTAGGACACTGCAGCAGATACTTTCCCCCCCATTCATCTCTTTTGCCCCTTCATAAACACACACACACACACACTCTTCGGCCCAGCACACTGAATTGACTGACTGATTGACTTATGGACTTGAACTGACTTGTGCTGAAGAACTGATGAGCTTAAATTGTGTGTTATGAACGAGGTCTACATTTATTCAATGTGTTTTCCATATTGGGTTGGGTTGTTTTGTTGCTTTGGGTGAAAGAAAGTGTGAAAGAAAATAATGGTGCACCAGTGACATAACTAATTACCAGCCATAAGCTAATACAAGCCTTGTGAACCTATTTCTATATATTGAGTATTTGAGTTCTTTTTTTTTTAGTTGAAGAAGAAATGTATTTATTTACATGGCCATATTTATTTTGTAATATTTGCATACTTTGTTTTATTTTTTGTTTCCTAAATATATGGTACCTATATACTGAAATCAACTGTCTCTGTGTCCTGATTTATTGTCCATCAGTTACCAGTTCTCCTTGGCTGAATCTGGTCTTCTGATTTCATTAGCCTGCTTCTAGCTATTTACTGCCCTTACATCATTTACAGTCAAATATATGCTACATTACATTATATTACATTACATTACATTATATTATCGCCCAGTCTCTCTCTCCACCTGCATATAGAACACTCTCTCCGCCCTCACCCTCCCTGTAAATCCAGCCCCCATGGACCTTGTCAACATCTACAACAACACGCTGTCTACCTTCCTTAACCAACTGGCCCCCCTAAAAACCAAAACTGTCACTTTTACTCACTCGGCCCCCTGGTTCACCCTGGAATTCCACAAACTCAAAAAACAACTAAGACAACTACCAAGACTACGCAAGAAAACCCGTCTCACAGTACACGCCCTCACCTACAAAGAGCACATGCACCTCTACAAATCATCACTCAACGAAGCCCGCTCTGTCTACTACTCTGGCATCATTCACTCTGGATCCTCCAACCCACGCACTCTGTTTTCCACCATAAACTCCTCAAACCCCAGGACAACATATCATCCTCATTCACCCCGGAGAAATGCAACAACTTCCTATCTTTTTTCCACTCCGAGATAGAAAGCATCCACAACCAGCTTGCCACCTCCTCTGCCACCACCCCCGACCCGGAACCCCCACCTCCTTCATCCCCTAACCACCGGCTTTCCTTCTTCTCACCCATAGCCACAGCGGACATCTCCAAAATACTCTCCACCATGAAATCATCCACCTCACCGCTGGACCCCATACCCTCTGACCTCATCAAAGCCTGTTTCACCTCTCTCGCCCCACTTATCATGGACACCATCAACTCCTCCCTTACCTCTGGTATCGTTCCCCCACCTCTTAAGCTCGCTGCCATCACCCCCCTCCTTAAAAAACCTGGCCTTGCCCCTGACGACCCCAACAACTTCAGACCCATTTCCAACCTCCCATTCCTCTCAAAACTACTGGAAAGAGCCATCGCGACACAACTCAAGCAATACCTCCTCTCCAATAGCCTGTATGAAACATTCCAATCCGGCTTCCGAACCCACCACAGCACTGAAACAGCACTACTCAAAGTTACAAACAACCTTTTACTCTCCTCTGACTCTGACTCCCTCACCATTCTCCTCCTCCTCGACCTCAGTGCTGCCTTCGACACCGTCAATCACTCCATCTTCCTCAGCCATCTGCAATCCATTGGCATCATTGACTCCACCCTCTCCTGGTTCACCTCCTACCTGTCTGAAAGATTCCACTGCATCTCCATCAACAACCACAAATCCCACACCATCCCTGTCTCACACGGAGTCCCTCAAGGCTCAGTGCTTGGCCCGATCCTCTTCATTCTCTACATGCTCCCACTAGGTCACATCATCCGCCGCCATGGTCTTCACTTTCACTGTTATGTCGATGATACCCAGCTTTACATCACCACCACAGCCATTACCCCTGCCATTCTCTCTACCCTCACCGACTGTCTCACCGACATCAAAACCTGGATGAACCACAACTTCCTAAAACTCAACAGCAATAAAACAGAAATTATCATCTTTGGCCCAAAATCCATCCTCCCCACCTCCCAGGATTTCTCACTCTGCATCGATGGTCACTCTGTCACTCCCTCCCCCCTGGTCAGAAACCTTGGCATCATCATGGACCCCACACTCTCCTTCAAGTTACACATCAGCCACGTCACCAAAACATCTTTCTTCCACCTTCGCAACATTGCACGCCTTCGCCCCACTCTCTTCTCCTCTGCCGCCAAAACACACATCCACGCCTTCATCACCTCCAGACTCGACCATTGCAATAGCATCCTGTATGGCCTCCCCACCCCTGTTCTTCAAAAACTGCAATATGTTCAAAAATCGGCTGCCCAATTGCTCACTCACTCCCCCTCCAGAGAACACATCACTCCCATCCTCCATCAACTTCACTGAGTTCCCATAAAACAACGCATCAGTTTCAAGATCCTCCTCACCACCTACAAAGCCCTAAACAACCTTGCACCCTCATACCTGACTGATCTCCTCCATCGCCATTCCCCCACTCGCTGCCTTCCGCTCCTCCGATGCCAACCTTCTCACCCCCATCACCAAGACCAAGTACCGCACCCTGGGGGACAGAGCATTCGCCATCGCCGCCCCTACCCTCCAGAACTCCCTGCCCCTGGCCATCCGGAACTCTGACACACTCCCCTCATTCAAGAGTCAGCTTAAATCCCATCTCTTCAGGATCACCTACATCATCTGAAAATCCTCCCCCATCATCCTCCACCTGCTCTTTTTCTTAACATGTGGTCCCTTGGTAGTGTAGTGTATAGTGTTGTTTATTTACCTTTTGTTTGAGTGTTTTGTTTGAGTGCCTGTTTCTGTGCACATTCTTTTGTAAAGCGTCTTTGAGTACCTAGAAAAGCGCTATATAAAACCAATTTATTATTATTATTATTACGTTACATTACATTACATTACACTACATAACATTATATTATATTATATTACATTATATTACATTACATAACATTATATTATATTACATTATATAACATTATATTATATTGCATTATATTACATTACATTACATTATATTATATTACATTACATTACATAACATTATATTATATTGCATTGTATTATATTATATTATATCATATTATATTATATGGGTTAGGGATTGTAATGTACATTATATTACGTTATATTGCATTACATAACATTATATTATATTATATTATATTATATTATATTATATTACATTATATTACATTGCATTTCATTATATTACATTACATTACATGTAATGTAATGTCTCGGAGAGACGGCATTCATCCCACTTTGGATGGAGCTGCACTCATTTCTAGGAACCTGGCAAACTTTATTAGTAAATCAAAACCCTGACAACCCAGAGTTGAGACCAGGACAGAGAGTTGCAGTCCTATACGCCTCTCTGAGCTTCTAGTTCAGTTACCCAGCCATAGTTTTCATAGTTTTATACAAACGGTGTCTGTCCCCCGACCACCTAAATTATTAAAATCTAAAATTAAACAAAGAGGAGTTGTGCATAACAACCTCATAAAAATTAAAACCTCTTCTGTGACAGAAAGACAAAACAGGAGAATTAAATGCGGACTGTTAAATATCAGGTCTCTATCGTCTAAAGCAGTGTTAGTAAACGAAGTAATATCAGATAATCATATTGATTTACTCAGTCTCACTGAAACCTGGCTGTGTCAAGATGAATATGTTAGTCTAAATGAGTCCACTCCTCCCAGTCATAATAATACCCACATTCCTCGAGGCAGCGGTCGAGGAGGGGGAGTTGCAGCCATTTTTAACTCTAGTCTGTTAATCAGCCCTAAACCTAAACTAGATTATAATTCATTTGAATTATTAATAGTTCTTAGTCTTTTACATCCGACCTGGAAAACCTCGCAGCCACTTTTATTTGTTATAGTGTACCGTGCTCCTGGCCCGTATTCTGAATTTGTATCTGAATTCTCAGAGTTTTTATCCAGTTTAGTTCTTAAATCAGATAAAGTTATTATTGTAGGCGATTTTAACATTCATGTCGACGTTGATAATGACTCCCTGGCTACCGCGTTTATCTCATTATTAGACTCCATTGGCTTCAGTCAGGGTGTACATGAACCCACTCATTGTTTTAACCATACCCTCGATCTAGTTCTGACGTATGGAATTGAAATTGATAACCTAAAAGTCTTTCCACAGAATCCCTCGCTATCGGATCATTATCTGATTACTTTTGATTTCTTTTTACTCGATTACACGCCACTCAGCAACAGTTAGTATACTAAATGTTTATCAGATAGTGCTGTCGCAAAATTTAAGGAAAAGATTACTCCGTCGTTAAATTCAATACCAAGTCCCTCAGTAACAGAGGTTTCCCGTACCGACTTTGATCATTTTGTCGATAGCGCCATAGGCTCGCTGCGAACAACACTTGACTCTGTAGCTCCTCTTAAAAAGAAGTTAAAAAAGCAAAGAAAGTTCGCTCCTTGGTATAACTCTCAAACCTGTAAGTTAAAACAAATATCGTGAAAATTTGAAAGGAATTGACGATTGACCAAACTGGAAGAATCTCGTTTAATCTGGACAGACAGTCTCAAAACTTATAAGAGGGGCCTCCGCAATCCCAGAGCAAACTATTACTCAGCATTAATAGAAGAAAACAAGAACAACCCCAGGTTTCTTTTCAGCTCTGTAGCCAGGCTGACTGAGAGTCAAAGCTCTATTGAGTCTTATATTCCTTTAGCCCTTAGCAGTAATGATCTTATGAGCTTTTTTAATGACAAAATTCTAACTATTAGAGGCAAAATTCATGACCTCCTGTCCTCAGATAGTACCTATCTAACCTCAAACACAGCTGTAAGACCTAATATATATTTAGATTGCTTCTCCCCAATTTCTCTTCAAGAATTGACAGCAGTGATTTCTTCGTCTAAATCATCAACGTGTCTCTTAGACCCCATCCCAACTAGGCTACTTAAGGAGGTCTTTCCTTTAGTTAACACTCATATATTAGATATGATCAATCTATCCTTATTAACAGGCTATGTACCACAGTCTTTTAAGGTAGCTGTAATTAAACCTCTACTAAAAAAGCCCACCCTGGATCCACAGGTGTTAGCCAACTATAGACCAATATCTAATCTTCCCTTTATGTCAAAGATCCTTGAGAAAGTAGTCGCAGACCAGCTGTGTGATTTTCTCCATGATAATAATTTATTTGAGGAATTTCAGTCAGGATTTAGAGTGCATCATAGCACTGAGACAGCACTAGTTAAAATTACAAATGACCTTCTGATTGCTTCAGACAAAGGACTTGTCTCTGTACTTGTTTTATTAGATCTTAGTGTGGCGTTTGACACAATTGACCATCAAATTCTACTGCAGAGACTGGATCACTTAATTGCCTAAAAGGTTCTGCACTAAGCTGGTTTAAATCTTATTTATCTGATCATTTTCAGTTTGTTGACGTTCATAATGAATCATCCTTACGTACCAAAGTTTGTTTTGGAGTTCCGCAAGGTTCTGTGCTCGGACCAATCCTATTTACTCTATATATGCTTCCTTTAGGTAACATCATTAGAAATCACTCTATAAATTTCCATTGTTATGCGGATAATACTCAGTTGTATTTATCGATGAAGCCAGAAGAAAGTGATCAATTAACTAAACTCCATAACTGCCTTAAAGACATAAAAACCTGGATGAGCACCAATTTCCTGATGTTAAATTCAGACAAAACTGAAGTTATTGTTCTTGGCCCCAAACAACTCAGAGACTCTTTATCTGATGACATAGTTTCTCTAGATGGCATTGCTCTGGCCTCTAACACTACCGTAAGAAACCTCGGAGTAATATTTGATCAAGATTTGTCTTTTAATTCTCATTTAAAACAAACCTCACAGACTGCATTTTTTCATCTGCGTAATATTGCGAAAATTAGGCCTATCCTGACCCGAAAAGATGCAGAAAAATTGGTCCACGCTTTTGTTACCTCTAGGCTGAATTACTGTAACTCTCTATTATCAGGTAGCTCTAGTAAGTCCTTAAAAACTCTCCAGCTAATTCAGAATGCAGCAGCATGTGTACTAACAGGAACTAAGAAACGAGATCATATTTCTCCTGTTTTAGCTTCTCTGCACTGGCTCCCTGTAAAATCCAGAATTGAATTTAAAATCCTACTGTTAACTTATAAAGCTCTAATGGTCTAATGGTCAAGCTCCGTCATATCTTAGAGAGCTCATAGTGCCATATTATCCCACCAGAACACTGCGCTCTGAGAACGCAGGGTTACTCGTGGTCCCTAAAGTCTCCAAAAGTAGATCAGGAGCCAGAGCCTTCAGCTATCAGGCTCCTCTCCTGTGGAATCATCTTCCTGTTACGGTCCGGGAGGCAGACACCGTCTCCACATTTAAGACTAGACTTAAGACTTTCCTCTTTGATAAAGCTTATAGTTAGGGCTGGCTCAGGCTTGCCCTGTACCAGCCCCTAGTTAGGCTGACTTAGGCCTAGTCTGCCGGAGGACCCCCCTATAATACACCGGGCACCTTCTCTCCTTCTCTCTCTCTCTCTCGTATTCTATTACTGCATCTTGCTAACTCGGCCATTCTGGATGTCACTAACTCAGCTTCTTCTCCGGAGCCTTTGTGCTCCACTGTCTCTCAGATTAACTCATATCACAGCGGTGCCTGGACAGCGTGACATGTGTGGTTGTGCTGCTGCCGTGGTCCTGCCAGATGCCTCCTGCTGCTGCTGCCATCATTAGTCATTAGTCATACTTCTACTGTTATTATACACATATGACTATTGTCACACATGTATACTGCCAGATATTAATACATACTTTCAACATATTGTACCACAGTAGCCAGAACTATAACTATAATATTATTACTTTCAATAATGTTGTTGTAAGCTACTGTTATTACCTGCATCTCTCTCTCTCTCTCTCTCTCTCTCTCTGTCTCTCTCTCTCTCTGTTTCATTGTGTCATATGGATTACTGTTAATTTATTATGCTGATCTGTTCTGTACGACATCTATTGCACGTCTGTCCGTCCTGGAAGAGGGATCCCTCCTCAGTTGCTCTTCCTGAGCTTTCTACCGTTTTTTCCCCATTAAAGGGTTTTTTTTGGGGGAGTTTTTCCTGATCAGCTGTGAGGGTCATAAGGACAGAGGGATGTTGTATGCTGTAAAGCCCTGTGAGGCAAAATGTGATTTGTGATATTGGGCTTTATAAATAAAATTGACTGATTGAAATTGATTGATTACATTATATTATATTACATTATATGACGTTACATTATATTATATTATATAAACATTATTACTAATATATTTTAGTCTTCAACATTATTGAAGGTAAAAGTTTTTGAATCTGGTCCCATTTTATAGTTTCATGTTCATTTTCTGTATGTGTTTTTTAATTAATTAAATAATTGATTAGTGGAGTTATTGATTTTATTGTTACTTGGCAGTGTGACAGTGTCACAGTGTGTCAACGGATCGTCAGTAAACCGATCAGATTATCACAGGGTCACGCCTCCCTCTCTCTCTCTCTCTCTCTCTCTCTCTCTCTCACTGTGTGTCAGTGTCTCTCGCCCTGCTGACAGCAGATGGTCACCGTCTCTCTGACCATCTGTCTCTGTTTCCATGATGATGTGAAGACAACATGTCTCTGTAAACAGGACCAATAAAGTTTGTTTCGTTATCGTCTGCTGGACCCCGAACACACCACCAGGTAACTTTATTAATTTATTAATTTTTATCCGTGAAGAACAAGCTGATCAATCAGTGATGGATCAGCATAGACTGTGTGATCTGTAACCAGGAACAGGAAACTGAAATCACTGACAGGATTTTATCTTTATTGATTTAACTTTATTACCAAACAGCTCTGAATCATCAAACTGTTTTTATGTGTTTTCATATTTTAACACTTGTTTGAATCTTTTTTTAAAGTTTATTATTATAATTATAATTTCAATCAATCAATTTTATTTATAAAGCCCAATATCACAAATCACAATTTGCCTCACAGGGCTTTACAGCATACGACATCCCTCTGTCCTTATGACCCTCACAGCTGATCAGGAAAAACTCCCCAAAAAACCTTTAACAGGGAAAAAACGGTAGAAACCTCAGGAAGAGCAACTGAGGAGGGATCCCTCTTCCAGGACGGACAGACGTGCAATAGATGTCGTACAGAACAGATCAACATGATAAATTAACAGTAATCCGTATGACACAATGAGACAGAGAGAGAGAGAGAGACAGAGAGAGAGACAGAGAGAGAGAGAGAGAGAGAGAGAGAGATGCAGGTAATAACAGTAGCTTACAACAACATTATTGAAAGTAATAATATTATAGTTATAGTTCTGGCTACTGTGGTACAATATGTTGAAAGTATGTATTAATATCTGGCAGTATACATGTGTGACAATAGTCATATGTGTATAATAACAGTAGAAGTATGACTAATGACTAATGATGGCAGCAGCAGCAGGAGGCATCTGGCAGGACCACGGCAGCAGCACAACCACACACGTCACGCTGTCCAGGCACCGCTGTGATATGAGTTAATCTGAGAGACAGTGGAGCACAAAGGCTCCGGAGAAGAAGCCGAGTTAGTGACATCCAAAATGGCCGAGTTAGCAAGATGCAGTAATAGAATACGAGAGAGAGAGAGAGAGAGAAGGAGAGAAGGTGCCCGGTGTATTATAGGGGGGTTCTCCGGCAGATTAGGCCTAAGTCAGCCTAACTAGGGGCTGGTACAGGGCAAGCCTGAGCCAGCCCTAACTAGCTTATAAGCCTAACTAATAAGCTTTATCAAAGAGGAAAGTCTTAAGTCTAGTCTTAAATGTGGAGACGGTGTCTGCCTCCCGAACCGTAACAGGAAGATGATTCCACAGGAGAGGAGCCTGATAGCTGAAGGCTCTGGCTCCTGATCTGCTTTTGGAGACTTTAGGGACCACGAGTAACCCTGCGTTCTCAGAGCGCAGTGTTCTGGTAGGATAATATGGCACTATGAGCTCTCTAAGATATGACGGAGCTTGACCATTAGACTATTAGAGCTTTATAAGTTAACAGTAGGATTTTAAATTCAATTCTGGATTTTACAGGGAGCCAGTGCAGAGAAGCTAAAACAGGAGAAATATGATCTCGTTTCTTAGTTCCTGTTAGTACACATGCTGCTGCATTCTGAATTAGCTGGAGAGTTTTTAAGGACTTACTAGAGCTACCTGATAATAGAGAGTTACAGTAATTCAGCCTAGAGGTAACAAAAGCGTGGACCAATTTTTCTGCATCTTTTCGGGTCAGGATAGGCCTAATTTTCGCAATATTACGCAGATGAAAAAATGCAGTCCGTGAGGTTTGTTTTAAATGAGAATTAAAATACAAATCTTGATCAAATATGACTCAGAGGTTTCTTACGGTAGTGCTAGAGGCCAGAGCAATGCCATCTAGAGAAACTATGTCATCAGATAAAGAGTCTCTGAGTTGTTTGGGGCCAAGAACAATAACTTCAGTTTTGTCTGAATTTAACATCAGGAAATTGGTGCTCATCCAGGTTTTTATGTCTTTAAGGCAGTTATGGAGTTTAGTTAATTGATCACTTTCTTCTGGCTTCATCGATAAATACAACTGAGTATCATCCGCATAACAATGGAAATTTATAGAGTGATTTCTAATGATGTTACCTAAAGGAAGCATATATAGAGTAAATAGGATTGGTCCGAGCACAGAACCTTGCGGAACTCCAAAACAAACTTTGGTACGTAAGGATGATTCATTATGAACGTCAACAAACTGAAAATGATCAGATAAATAAGATTTAAACCAGCTTAGTGCAGAACCTTTTAGGCAATTAAATGATCCAGTCTCTGCAGTAGAATTTGATGGTCAATTGTGTCAAACGCCACACTAAGATCTAATAAAACAAGTACAGAGACGAGTCCTTTGTCTGAAGCAATCAGAAGGTCATTTGTAATTTTAACTAGAGCTGTCTCAGTGCTATGATGCACTCTAAATCCTGACTGAAATTCCTCAAATAAATTATTATCATGGAGAAAATCACACAGCTGGTCTGCGACTACTTTCTCAAGGATCTTTGACATAAAGGGAAGATTAGATATTGGTCTATAGTTAGCTAACACCTGTGGATCCAGGGTGGGCTTTTTTAGGAGAGGTTTAATTACAGCTACCTTAAAAGACTGTGGTACATAGCCCGTTAATAAGGATATATTGATCATATCTAATATATGAGTGCTAACTAAAGGAAAGACCTCCTTAAGTAGCCTAGTTGGGATGGGGTCTAAGAGACACGTTGATGATTTAGACGAAGAAATCACTGCTGTCAATTCTTGAAGAGAAATTGGGGAGAAGCAGTCTAAATATATATTAGGTCTTACAGCTGTGTTTGAGGTTAGATAGGTACTATCTGAGGACAGGAGGTCATGAATTTTGCCTCTAATAGTTAGAATTTTGTCATTAAAAAAGCTCATAAGATCATTACTGCTAAGGGCTAAAGGAATACAAGACTCAATAGAGCTTTGACTCTCAGTCAGCCTGGCTACAGTGCTGAAAAGATTTTACAGTCGTTCTTCTAAAGAATGAAAAACTATAAACAAAAAATTAAAGTTAAGTAATCCTCTGATTTCAGTTCAGTGTTTAGAGCGTGTGACGAATCACAGATTAAAGTTTCACAGCTTCTGATGCTTGTTTGGATTTAATCACTTTAACCTTTTTATTTATAACTCATCATCCTCATTTATGATGAAGAATACGAGTCAGATTATTCTACTGACCTGAGCCTCTGACCCAGAACAAACATCTTCATCATGGTCTTCATCATCATGGTCTTCATCAGCTGTGAGTTAATTACAGAAAACAAATAGTTTGAATCACAGAAAGACAAAGAAACAACTTCAGTGTTTATAGAGTCAGTGATATACACAGTGAGCCTGCAGCAGGATAAAAATATCTGACAGAAATGATTCCTCTATGTTGGATCAATACAGAGATTGATTTCACATTGATTGGTTTCAGATTGATGATTTCACATTGATTGGTTTCAGATTGATTAATTTCAGATTGATTGGTTTCAGATTGATTGATTTCAGATTGATTGATTTCAGATGAACTTCCTGTTGATGGATTAAAGTGTGAAAGTTCAATCAGATTATCAGAAGAGTGTTTCAACATGTCTCTGAGGTCAGAGGGTTAAACTTCATCATCTTCATCATCATCATCAGACTCTAATGTGTTTCCCTCTGTTAATAACTTAGTGTATGTTTGTCCTGTGAGGCGTTTAAAGACACTCCAACAGATCAGTCACACTAAAGTGAATCTGACAGAGACAGACGCTCACAGCAGCTGCTGCTGCCTGGCTTTACTGCTGACTGCAATGAGTCTTTAACAAGTCATTAACAAGTCTTTAATAATAAGTCTTTAACACGTCTTTAACAAGTCACACTTAAGTGAATCTGACAGAGACAGATGCTCACAGCTGCTGCTGCTGCTGTGCAGCTCTACTGCTGCCTTCAACAAGTCATTTACAAGTTTTTAACAAGTCATTACTCCTGACTTCAACAAGTCTTTAGTTTCTCATTAAGAAGGTTCTAGAGTTCCTTAAGAAAGTTGTAGGGGTCCTGGAGAAGGTTACAGAGGTCATTAGAAAGGTTCTAGATGTCCCACATGAGGTTCTAGGAGTCCTTGACAAGGCCTTGGGGGTGTCTGGGTTGGTTTAAAGGTACTTGATGAACTTCTGGAGGTTCCTCTCAAAGTTCTTGGTGTCATTAAGACATTTGGGGTTTAGGTTTAGAGGTTCTTGATAAGGTTCTAGAAATTAATTAAGTAAGTAAGTTTGACACATTCCCTGCCCTGAGAACATCCTACCTATGTGAGTCACTAAATATGTTGTCTTAAAGGTTATTAATGATTTGAACACCAATGATATATAATTTAGATACAGTATTCTTAAACAAATATAGCAGCATTTTGTCTCAGCCCCTCACTCATCTTGTTAATGTCTCCATCAAAACTGGGCAATTCCCAGACAGATGGAAAAACGCCTTGGTAATGCCTATTTTAAAATCTGGGAATGCTGAAGAGATGAGTAACTATAGACCTACCAGTCTCCTTCCAGTCCTGTCTGAAGTGCTGGGGAGGGTGGTCTCAGAACAGTTGCTACATTATCTGGAGATGAATCTTTATCTGCACCCTTTACAATTTGGTTTTAGACATAATCATTCCACCAAGTAAGCTACTTGTGTACTATTAGAAAACAACAAAACAACCCCTTGATAAAGGAAATGTAGTAGGTGCAGTGTTCCTGAATCTGAAAAAGGCATATGATACTGTAAACCACAACATTTTAATTTCTAAACTGTCAGTGTTTAATTTTTCAAAACGGTCATTGTCTTGGTTTGATTCATATTTAAAGAGGCGTGAGCAGTGTATGGTGATTAATAATGTGAGGTCTTTTTCTCCTAAACTTGACACAGGAATCCCCCAAGGAACTATCTTAGGTCCTATCCTTTTCAGTCTGTATATTTATGACCTTCCAGAAGTATGCCCTGATATTGCTCTCCAGATGTACGCTGATGACACAATCGTCAGCGTACATCTGGCAAAACCTGTGATGCTGTTGCAGACAAGCGAACCAAAAACTTAGAAGAAGTATCAGCCTGGCTTGATGCCTCTTGTTTGACACAAAAAACCCACAATCTGTCTGTTTTTCCATTAAAAAGCTACCTGAATGTAACGATTAAAGGTGAGCTCATTGTACAAGAAACAGAGGTGAAGTATTTAGGGATCATTTTAGATTTGAAAAAGATCTGTAAAATGGTCAAGGCTAACCTTAGCTGTTTTAAAATGTTAAGAAACTGCTTGACATGTGACTGTGCCTTGTTATTTCTAGACTCAATGACATTGTCACATCTGTCCTATGGTTTAACTGTCTGGTCTCAACCAGTCTGTAGCTAAATCCATAGAGGGTCTTTACAATCGGGCCTTGAAAAACAAAGAAGGGACCATCACTGTCACATTTTAAGTAAATACAAGATCCTAAGCTTTGCAAATTATGTAAAGCTTGTGTTTAAATGTTTAAATGGCCTCTCTGTAAATACATCCAGAGACTACAGAGCTGCAGCAGGTCCACCAGAGCAGCTTCAAGTGGAAATTGTAAAGTTCTCGTACTCGTACTCGTACTCGTTGTCCTCTGCTTATCCGGGTCCGGGTCGTGCGGGCAGCAGCCTCAGCAAAGAAGCCCAGACAGTCCTCTCCCCAGCCACTTCTGTCAGCTCTTCCACGGGAACCCCGAGGCGTTCCCAGGCCAGCCGGGTGATGTAGTCCCTCCAGCGTGTCCTGGGGCGGCTCCGAGGTCTCCTCCCAGTTGGACATGCCCGAAACACCTCCCAGGGGAGACGTCCGGAAGGCATTCTTACCAGATACCCGAACCACCTCAACTGGCTCCTCTCGATGTGGAGGAGCAGCGGCTCTACTCTGAGTCCCTCCCGGATGTCCGAGCTCCTCACCCTATCCCTAAGGCTGAGCCCAGCCACCATGCGGAGGAAACTCATTTCGGCCGCTTGTACTCACGATCTCATTCTTTCGGTCATTACCCAGAGCTCATGACCATAGGTGAGGGTTGGAACGTAGATTGACCGGTAAATCGAGAGCTTAGCTTTTTGGCTAAGCTCCCTTTTCACCACAACAGACCGGTTAAGCGCCTGCATCACTGCTGATGCCGCCCCAATCCGCCTGTCAGTCTCCCGCTCCATCCTACCCTCACTCGTGAACAAGATCCCGAGCCTCCACCTCCACCTGAGGAAGGACCTCCCCCCCGACCTGGAGTGGGCAATCCACCCTTTTCCGGCTGAGGACCATGGCCTCAGACTTGGAGGTGCT
This sequence comes from Epinephelus lanceolatus, assembly GCF_041903045.1. Classification (NCBI taxonomy): domain Eukaryota; kingdom Metazoa; phylum Chordata; class Actinopteri; order Perciformes; family Serranidae; genus Epinephelus; species Epinephelus lanceolatus. The sequence goes on from NC_135742.1 coordinate 321,421, forward strand.
GATTCTCATCCCAGCCGCTTCACACTCGGCTGCCCACCGTCCCAGCAAGAGCTGGAGGTCACTGTTCGATGGAGCTAGGAGGACCACGTCATCCGCAAAGAGCAGGGACAAGATCCTCCCGTCACTGAACCTGACACCCTCCACCTGGCTGCGCCTAGAAATTCTGTCCATAAAAGTTATGAACAGAATCGGTGACAAAGGGCAGCCCTGGTGGAGTCCAACCCTCACCGGGAACAGGTCCAACTTACTGCCGGCCACGCGAACCAGAGTCATGCTCCTTTGGTACAGGGACTGGATGGCCCTTAGCAAGGGGCCACCAACCCCATACTCCCGGAGCACCCCCCACAGGATGCCCCTGGGGACACAGTCATAAGCCTTCTCCAAATCCACAAAAGACATGTGGACTGGTTGGGCAAACTCCCATGCCCCCTCCAGCACCCTGGCGAGGGTAAAGAGCTGGTCCACGGTTCTGCGACCGGGACGAAAACCACATTGCTCCTCTTCAATCTGGGGTTCAACTATCGACCGGACCCTCTTCTCCAGCACCCTGGAGTAGACCTTACCGGGTAGGCTGAGGAGTGTGATCCCCCTGTAGTTGGAACACACCCTCTGGTCCCCTTTCTTGAAAATGGGGACCACCACCCCAGTCTGCCACTCCAGAGGCACTGCCCCCGATGTCCACACAATGTTGCAGAGGCGTGTCAGCCAGGACAGCCCTACAACATCAAGAGCCTTGAGATATCCAGGACAAATCTCATCCACCCCCGGGGCTCCATCGCCTCGGAGTTGTTTCACTACCTCGGCAACTTCTGCCCCAGAAATTGGACGACTTGCCCCCGAGACCCCTGTCTCTGTTTCCTCACTGGAATACGTGTTGGTGGGATTGAGGAGCTCCTCAAAGTATTCCTTCCACCGCCCAACAATGTCCCCAGTTGACGTCAGCAGCTCCCCGCTCCCACTGTAAACAGTGTGAGCAAGTTGCCGCTTTCCCCCCCTGAGGCGCTGGATGGTTTGCCAGAACCTCTTTGGAGCCGATCGATAGTCTTCCTCCATGGCCTCACCGAACTCCTCCCACGCCTGAGTTTTTGCCTCCACGCCGCCGCTGCGCTCCGCTTGGCCCGCCGGTACCCATCAGCTGCTTCTGGAGACCCACAGGCCAACCATGCCCTGTAGACCTCCTTCTTCAGCCTGACAGCTCCCCTCACCTCTGGTGTCCACCAGCAGGTTCAGGAATTACCGCCGCGACTGGCCCCAGCGACCTTGCGGCCACAGCTCGCAACCGCCACCTCGACAATGGCAGAGCGGAACAAGGCCCATTCGGACTCAATGTCCCCCTCTGCCCTCGGGACGCGGTTGAAGCTCTCCCGGAGGTGGGAGTTGAAGATCATCTGGACAGGTTCTTCTGCCAGGCGTTCCCAGCAGACCCTCACTGTTCGTTTGGGCCTGCCAGGTCTGCGCAGCGTCTTCCCCCGCCATCTGATCCAACTCACCACCAGGTGGTGATCAGTTGACAGCTCTGCTCCTCTCTTCACCTGAGTGTCCAGAACATATGGCCGCAGGTCAAATGATACGACTACAAAGTCAATCATTAACCTGCAACCTAGGCTGTCCTGGTACCATGTGCACCGATGGACATCCTTATGTTTGAGCATGGTGTTAGTTATGGCCAAACTGCAACCCGCACAGAAGTCCAATAACTGAACACCACTTGGGTTCAGATCGGGCAGGCCATTCCTCCCAGTCACACCCCTCCAGGTCCCGCTGTCATTGCCCACGTGAGCGTTGAAGTCCCCCAGCAGAACAATGGAGTAGCCGGTCGGGGCACTGTCCAGCACCCGTCCCAGGGACTCCAAAAAGGGCGGGTACTCTGAACTGTTGTTTGGCGCATAAGCGCAGACAACAGTCAGGACCCGTTCCCCGACCTGAAGGCGCAGGGAAGCAACCCTTTCGTCCACCGGGGTAAACCCCAACGTACAGGCAGAGAGTCTGGGGGCTATCAGAAAGCCCATCCCGGCCCTCCACTTCTCACCCAGAGCAACTCCAGCAAAGGAGAGAGTCCAACCCCTCTCAAGGACTTGGGTTCCAGAGCCGGAACTATGTGTCGAGGTGAGGCCGACTATATCTAGCTGGTAGCGCTCAACCTCTTCCACAAGCTCCAGAGAAGTGACATTCTATGTCCCAAGAGCCATCTTCTGTAGCCAAGGATCGGACCTCCAAGGCCCCCACCTTGTTCTGCTGCCCAATCCACATAGCACTGAACCCTTCTGGATCCCTCTGCGGGTGAGGGGGCCTGCAGGGGGATGAGCCCATGTAGTCGGTTCGGGCTGGGCCCGGCCGGACCCCATGGGCGAAGGCCCGGCCACCAGGCGCTCGCCCACGGGCCCCAACCCCAGGCCTGGCTCCAGGGCGGGGCCCTGGTAACCCTCTGGGCTGGGTACACGAATCCTTGTTTTTATCCATCATGAAGGGTCTTTTGAACCGTTCTTCGTCTGACCCTTCGCCCAGAACCAATCTGCCATGGGAAACCCTACCAGGGGCAAAATGCCCCCGACAGCATAGCTCCTAGGGTCACTGGGGCACTCAAACTCCTCCACCACGATAAGGTGATGGTTCTTGGCGGAGAAATTGTAAAGTTCCACTCAGTAAAACATCCTTTTCAGTGAAAGGAGCAAAGTCTTGGAACTTGCTACCTGATCACTTGAAATCTGCTGCAAACTTTACCATCTTTAAGAGAGCTACCAACTCCTGTCTGATTCAGCAACAGGCATGTTTAGTTTTTAAAATGCATTGTTTTTAAATGTGTTTCTTATTGTACTTTGTTATATAGAGTTTATCTCTACTGAACCTCTTTATTATCTCTACTGCACCTCTTTATTATCTCTTTATTATCTCTAATGAATCTCTTTATTATCTCTACTGAAACTATTTATTATCTCTACTGAACCTCTTTATTATCTCTACTGAAACTATTTATTATCTCTGCTGTACCTCTTTATTATCTGTGCTGAAACTATTTATTATCTCTGCTGTACCTCTTTATTATCTCTGCTGAAACTATTTATTATCTCTGCTGTACCTCTTTATTATCTCTTTATTATCTCTAATGAATCTCTTTATTATCTCTACTGAAACTATTTATTATCTCTACTGAACCTCTTTATTATCTCTACTGAAACTATTTATTATCTCTGCTGTACCTCTTTATTATCTCTGCTGAAACTATTTATTATCTCTGCTGTACCTCTTTATTATCTCTGCTGAAACTATTTATTATCTCTGCTGTACCTCTTTATTATCGCTGCTGAAACTATTTATTATCTCTGCTGTACCTCTTTATTATCTCTACTGAACATCTTTATTATCTCTGTTGTACCTCTTTATTATCTCTACTGAAACTATTTATTATCTCTACTGCACCTCTTTATTATCTCTTTATTATCTCTAATGAATCTCTTTATTATCTCTACTACACCTCTTTATTTCTCTGATCTATTGTATTGTTTTCTAGGGACAGATGTTGCGAGTTAGCATTTGCTATAAACATTGTGATATATGCTGCACTGGATGGCTGCCTGCGGTTTATCTATGTGCATTGTATCCGTCCCTACAAAATTAAACCTGTTCTAGGGTTCTACAAGCAGATTCGTGATATCTGTAACATTTAGTGGTTTCTAGAGTTCACAGGGGACGTTCTAGAGGTCCTCATGATGTTCAAAAGGTTGTGTAGAAAGTTCCAGAGACCATATTAGGTGGTTCTACAGGTCACTGTAGTCCTATGGTCTGTTCTCACAGGGAGGGCTCTGCAGGTCTGTTCTAACAGGGAGGGTTCTACAGGTCTGTTCTCACCAGAGTTGTGTATAACGCGTTACAAAGTAACGCGTTAGAGTACTTTGATTACTGTTTGCAGTAACGAGTAACCTAACGCGTTAGTTTGCTGTAAGAGTAATTAAATACTTAAGTACATTTTCAAACAAGACATCAGTTACTTCCGTTACTTTTAGAACGCTGGTCCTTCAGCTCCGAACCTATCAGTCTGAAAGAAGCCACGGAGCTTGTGGCTTGCTACGTGGTCGGAGAAATGCTGCTGTTGTCTAAATAGGTGGAGTAGGACTCGCTGACAGACATATTTCAGACTCAGGACTTGCATTATGCCTGGTACACGCTACACGCTGGTACTCACCAATTATCCCCGGTCGTCTTTCACGGCGTGTGTGATGTCATCGGGTTATTCTTGTCCTATTCTTATTACTTTGACTATTATTTGAGTCACTGTGTCTGTTCATGTGCCAGCCGACATGTTGTTGTAGTCACCTAAAAGCGTCAGCAGATGACAGGAGCTACATTTGAAGCTCCATATGTAAACTATCAAGCTACTGTATCTTGCACAGGAAGTTCTGACAAATGTTTCAGAATAAAAGCCTATTTAGAAAATGGAGGGATTCTCTCAGCCGAGGTTATAAGGGGCTTTTAATTTGAAACAAGTGTTGAGTTTGAAATGACGGTGCGATATGTTAACTTTACAAAGACAACAGAGCAGATAAAAAGTAAATATATAAACACACAGAGGGATTAATAAATAACGGACCGTCTATAATGTAGTTTGTTTCAAATGAAGCTGGGAGCCTCTGCAGTTGTGGTGAGTAAAAGCCCCGCCGCTATTTGTTAGTGTTATTACTTTATGTTCGACCGTGAGGATGTACCATTGTTTGCTAGCTTGATGCTAATGACAGTAACGTTAACTCAGCGGGTTGACAAAGTGCCTCTGCTGTTTCACACCATCATTTCCCCCTTTTACTCTGTGTGGTAACATCCCTAGAGGAAATATTAAAAACGCTGGGGTGTTGTTGTCATACAGTTGTCTACGGCAGCAGATCGTTCTGTGTTTCTACTGGTCAAAGTGACGGCTGTGATGGGAGAACTGGATCTCAGTGAAGGGCAAGTGGTCCATAACTTTAATTTTGGAAACAAAAAAATGTAGGCTTAGTGCCCTGTGGTCCATTGGCCAATAGGAAATGTAGAATACTCAAAAGTACTTTAAAAGTGCTTGAGTTACTTTTCTCAGGGAGTAACGTTGGAAGTACTTTTAAAGTAATAGAGTTACTTTACTCAGGGAGTAACGCAATAAAGTAACTGGTTACTTTTTTCAAAAGTAACGCAGTAACGTACTTTGATTACTTTTAAAGTAACCCTTACCCAACACTAGTTCTCACAGGAAGGGTTCTACAGGTCTGTTCTCACAGGGAGGGTTCTACAGGTCTGTTCTAACAGGAAGAGTTCTACAGGTCTGTTCTCACAGGGAGGGTTCTACAGGTCTGTTCTCACAGGAAGGGTTCTACAGGTCTGTTCTAACAGGAAGGGTTCTACAGGTCTGTTCTCACAGGGAGGGTTCTACAGGTCTGTTCTAACAGGGAGGGTTCTACAGGTCTGTTCTCACAGGGAGGGTTCTACAGGTCTGTTCTAACAGGAAGGGTTTTACAGGTCTGTTCTAACAGGAAGAGTTCTACAGGTCTGTTCTCACAGGGAGGGTTCTACAGGTCTGTTCTCACAGGGAGGGTTCTACAGGTCTGTTCTCACAGGAAGGGTTCTACAGGTCTGTTCTAACAGGAAGGGTTCTACAGGTCTGTTCTCACAGGGAGGGTTCTACAGGTCTGTTCTAACAGGAAGGGTTCTACAGGTCTGTTCTAACAGGAAGGGTTCTACAGGTCTGTTCTCACAGGGAGGGTTCTACAGGTCTGTTCTAACAGGAAGGGTTCTACAGGTCTGTTCTAACAGGAAGAGTTCTACAGGTCTGTTCTCACAGGGAGGGTTCTACAGGTCTGTTCTAACAGGGAGGGTTCTACAGGTCTGTTCTCACAGGGAGGGTTCTACAGGTCTGTTCTCACAGGAAGGGTTCTACAGGTCTGTTCTAACAGGAAGAGTTCTACAGGTCTGTTCTCACAGGGAGGGTTCTACAGGTCTGTTCTAACAGGGAGGGTTCTACAGGTCTGTTCTAACAGGAAGAGTTCTACAGGTCTGTTCTCACAGGGAGGGTTCTACAGGTCTGTTCTAACAGGGAGGGTTCTACAGGTCTGTTCTCACAGGAAGGGTTCTACAGGTCTGTTCTAACAGGAAGAGTTCTACAGGTCTGTTCTCACAGGGAGGGTTCTACAGGTCTGTTCTAACAGGGAGGGTTCTACAGGTCTGTTCTCACAGGAAGGGTTCTACAGGTCTGTTCTCACAGGGAGGGTTCTACAGGTCTGTTCTAACAGGGAGGGTTCTACAGGTCTGTTCTAACAGGAAGAGTTCTACAGGTCTGTTCTCACAGGGAGGGTTCTACAGGTCTGTTCTAACAGGGAGGGTTCTACAGGTCTGTTCTCACAGGAAGGGTTCTACAGGTCTGTTCTAACAGGAAGAGTTCTACAGGTCTGTTCTCACAGGGAGGGTTCTACAGGTCTGTTCTCACAGGAAGGGTTCTACAGGTCTGTTCTCACAGGGAGGGTTCTACAGGTTGTTTATATGCTTCTATAGATGCATCAGAAGATTCTAGTACAGAGGATGTTAGTTGTAATGTGGGAGGTTCTGAAGGTCTATATGTTCCATTATAATGAAACTCTGAAAGCAGGAACATGTTACTGATGGTTCTCTGTTCAGATCTCAGAGGATCAGAAACGTATCAGCACCTTAACACACAAACATTTATAATTACAGCTCCCATGAGTCATTGCAGCAGCCGTGTCCTCCTGCAGGTGGACTGACGGAGCTCAGGTGTGTTTGTGTTTCAGGATGATGCTGAACGACAGGTGGACCATCATGAACAACAGCAGCTCTGAACTGGACAGCAAACGACCCAACAAACACAAGGTACAGGCTATGTTAGCATGTTAGCTGTTAGCATGTTAGCATGTTAGCTTGTCCGTTAGACCACCAACACTCCTCAGGTAACGCAGCCTACAGACAGACACACACACACACACAGACAGACACACAGACACACACACAGACACACACACACACGCACACACAGACCTACAGGAGTTAAGTCCTGATAATCTTGAGTTAACGTGTCAGATCAAAGTGTCTCTAATCTGCAGCAGCTGTCGCCTTCACTGACGTCTGCTGAGAATCTACAGATTTAACAGAGAGAGAGAGAGAGAGACATGTTTACACTGCAGGGGACATGTTTCCCTACAGCACCACCCACAACCCCCCATCCTGGCTACATACAGGCTGTGTCACCCTCTTTTCACAGCCTGACGGAGACAAAGCCAGTTTATTACACTTCTTCATTTATTCACTGCTCCAGAAACTACATCAGGGCCCGTATTCCTAAAGATTCTGAGAATCCTCTCAGAGAGCTCCTAACTTAGCCTAAAAATTCCCAGCAAGGAGTCTTAGCTTACGAGTGATTCCAGAACACTCTCAGAGAACTCTGAGCAAGGAATGGACAGAAGCTCCTATCTTAGTGAGGAGGTGTGGTTGACCCCGTTGCTAGGTATGAGTCATCATTTCCAAAGCTGTGATTGGTTGATCCTAAAAGCTGGATAAAAAACTTACTTTTGGTGATAATTGATAAACTCAATTATGGAATCTAATCTTATGAAGACTGTGTAATTGTAAATAACATATCACATAAAAGAAAATACATGTTCAATGAATAGTAAACTGTACTATAAAATAATCCTACTGAATGCCCACATATTCACATAGTGATGGTTATATTAATTTGCTTTTATTAATTGCATGCTTTTGTACTTTCAACTATCAACATCTCAACTTAATTTGGTATTAACGAGTGTAACACAGCACAGCTTTCATCAGTGTCCTTGATTGCTGACAGGTGTATAAGAAGTAGGCTTGTCTGGCTTTTACATCTGCTACAAACTAGTGAACAACAATGGAGAGAAAAAGAACAAGAAAACCCAACTGGACCGAGGAACAGTGTTTGCTTTTGGCTCAATTGATCAATGAGCATAAAAGTGTTTTGAGGGGTAAATTTAGCCCCAGTGTCACAGTGCAAGCCAAGAAGCAAGCCTGGGACACTATAGCACAACAGATAAATGCCTCCTTTCCGTTGGTTGTGCGCACAAGTGAGGATTGCGAGAAGCGGTGGTATGTGTTGCAGTCAAAAGCAAAAGAGGAGATTGCGGCACAAAAACGTGAAGCTTCACGCACAGGTGAGTGATATACCACTTCCTTACACCTGCTGGCAAAGTTAATTGAAATGCCTAATTATTGTGTATATATTGATTTACTGGATTTCCTTTTAGGGGGTGGACCACCTTCTAAGCAGCTGTCCCAGGTTGCAGAAACAGTATTTGATATACTGGGGCAGTCAGAAGTTGGCATCACCGGGCTGAGGGAAGGCATTGACTCCTCAATGTTGCAGGCCATTGAAATGCAACAATGGTAGAACAAATGAGTTTTCATATATCAAGAGGCAGGAAAACAAAATATTAAGCACAGTGTTTATACATTGCATAAACCATTTAGCGTATTGCTTGTGCATGTTCCTTCTACTAAATCAATTAAAACAAAACAATAATTAAACTAAATGTGTTCCCCTTTCTGTAGCATGGAGCGATCAGAGGAACCGGGCCCCTCAACATCACAGGTGTACGACCATCAGACAGAGTCCAGCCTGCCTGCTGCTGCCGCTCAAACAACATCCCTGCCTGCTGCACCTGCTGCTCCAACACCATCCCTGCAGGACAGAAGATTAGAGTTGATGATGGATGTCTTAACGCAGCAGAAAAGAGTTCTCTGCCTACAGGAGGAGTACTATAGACTGAAAATTCAGTTCCTAAAAAATAAATTGAGTGACAAATAGATATTGTGTCTTTGAGTAATGTGTCATGTATGTAACTATTGTAAGTGATGTTTGGTAAAACTATGTGGTACATTGATTAAATGCATTCACACATTTTCTAATTACATATATTTTCTAATTACATATACTGTAACTTGCCTGAAATGTAAATTTGTAAAGTGGCCTCTGTAACATAGTTCACTTTGAGCCAAGTTCCCCTGTGGAAAGTCAATGTTTTCTTCACCACCATCATCATCGCTCTCCTCGTCACCATCACCCTCAAGAGGTTCTGCAATCTGCCGAGCCTTGCAAATGTTGTGCAGTATTGCACAGGCCACGATGACTTTGCAGACTTTATCAGGGGTCAGCCGCACCTCTCCATGGAGGACATGAAAGCGTCTCTTCATTTGGCCAATGCCACGCTCCACAACTGCCCTTGTTCTCTTATGGGCCCTACAGACATAATTAAACATTATACATTATGTACATTATTTGATGGAAATATCTAGGATAATCCAACATGCAATTTACATTTTATGTCCATGCATAATTCTATATTGTTTGGGTTACCTGTTGTAGTTTAGTTGCGGCCCTTGGTGTGGCTGGAGGTAAGGTGTTAGGAGCCATGGTTTGCATGGGTAGCCACTGTCCCCTAACAAGTGGCAATTGGCTGGCACATAATGTCCCTCGAAAAGCTGTCTGAGACCACTCTCAGAGAGCATTCTGGCATCATGTGTTGAGCCTGGCCATTTAGCAACAATGTCTAAAATTTTGTAGTCAGCACTGAAAACAAGCTGAACATTGATGCTGTGAAATCTTTTCCTGTTCACAAAGATGGCTTCATCTTCTGATGGTGCAATTATTCTGACATGTGTCCCATCAATTACACCCACAACACCAGGGAATCCTGCAATGTCCATAAATGCCCTTTTGTGGGCTTGCAAAGTGCGGGCATCCAGTGGAAATTTAACAAATTGTGTCACAATGTGAGGTTGTGACAATGCTGTCAATGTTTGATTGATGACCCTGCTGATGGAGGGTTGTGACAGACCCAAGTCATCACTGCTGCATTGTTGCATTTTCCCTGTTGCCAAATACCTCAAGGTTGTGATTACCTTCATTTCAGGTGATATGGCATTGTGGCGTTGGGTAGGAGAAGTCAGTGCATCTCTAATGAGATCGACCACAAAAACAATGCCGGCGCGATCCAATCTGTAGCGTTTTAATATTCACCGTCTTCCAGTGTTTGGAGAATATCTCTCCTGCCTCTTCCCTCCGCCATTTTGTCCTCTGCTTAGGGAACTCCTAAGCTGCTTAAAAGTCCTCTTCCCTGCTCCTAATAGATCTCACCTTAGGAGCACTCTTAGGAGCTAGGATTCTTTTGGAATAGCTTTTATCTTTACTAGGATCTACTCTTAATTTTTAGGAGAAATTCTAAGAAAACACCAAGATTCTAAGAATTTTCTTAGAATTTGGCCACTAGGAGCAACTCTTTGCACTAAGAATCTTTAGGAATACGGGCCCTGATCCTGATGAACGAATGACTGAAGTGTAAAATCTTCACTGATGAAAACTTTATAATTAGTTGAGAACAAAATGACGCAACAACCAAAATCATCGACCCACTGAGGGCTGGATTCAAAATCAAAGTCAAACATTGAACTCACAGGCTGATCCTGTATGACATCCTGACAACGTCTGAGCTCCTGATGAGTCGGAGGATGGTGTCCTGGGGGATCTCCTCCCAGACCTGGATCAGCACATCAGTGAGCTCCAGGACAGTCTGTGGTGGACGCACTGACACATAACGTCCCATAGGTGCTCAGCTGGATTTAGGTCAGGGGAACAAGAGGGCCAGTCAATGACATCACTGCCTTCATCATCCAGGAACTGTCTACACTCTGGACACATGAGGCCCGGTCCTGCACCAGGAGGAACCCAGGGCCCTCTGCACCAGGAGGAACCCAGGGCCCTCTGCACCGGGAGGAACCCAGGGCCCTCTGCACCAGGAGGAACCCAGGGCCCACTGCACCGGGAGGAACCCAGGGCCCATCGCACCAAGAGGAACCCAGGGCCCTCTGCACCAGGAGGAACCCAGGGCCCATCGCACCAGGAGGAACTCAGGGCCCATCGCACCAAGAGGAACCCAGGGCCCTCCGCACCAGGAGGAACCCAGAGCCCATCGCACCAGGAGGAACCCAGGGCCCATCGCACCAAGAGGAACCCAGGGCCCTCCGCACCAGGAGGAACCCAGGGCCCTCTGCACCAGGAGGAACCCAGGGCCCTCTGCACCAGGAGGAACCCAGGGCCCTCTGCACCGGGAGGAACCCAGGGCCCATTGCACTGGGAGGAACCCAGGGCCCTCTGCACCGGGAGGAACCCAGGGCCCTCCGCACCAGCAGGAACCCAGGGCCCTCCGCACCAGGAGGAACCCAGGGCCCTCTGCACCAGGAGGAACTCAGGGCCCTCTGCACCAGCAGGAACCCAGGGCCCTCTGCACCAGGAGGAACCCAGAGCCCACTGCAACGGCCAGTCTCCTGGTGTAAAGGCCAGTCTCCTGGTGTCTACTCCAGGATCCTGAGACTGTGCTGGGAGACACAGTGAACCTGCTCTGTCCACATGTACGTATGGATCTGGTTCAGATGGTGCAGAAGGTTTTTTTCATCAGACCCAGTGCATGCTGGGAAGTTTCTCTAACATGACACCAGTTTATGGTGGTGAAGTTCAACAAGAAGTTAATTAAACTCATCAGGTTACATGACTTATCTGTGTGTGTGTGTGTGTGTGTGTGTGTGTGTGTGTGTGTGTGTGTTCAGAGATGCTGCAGCTTCCTGTTTTGGTCTGTCGTCACGCTGGTCGTCATATTAGTCATCACCTCAGCTGTGGTCATCATCCTCCACCTGAACCACGTCCCTCTGCCCTTCATCAGCAAGTAACACACCTGTCTGTCTGTCTGTCTGTCTGTCTGTCTGTTTCACTCTCTGTCTGACAACCTGTCTGTTTCTATTGTCATGGTACCAGGGGCAGAGGCTCCTCCTCCTTGCCGGTGATCTCGACCAATCCCAAAGAGTCTGGCCCCCTGGTGTCCGTCTCCCATGTAGCAGACGGCGAGCCAATCAGCATCTTCCTGGACCCCAACTGTCCGGACTACAGCGAGAACTTCTTGCGTTGGGAGGCGCTGCAGACGTCCCTGCTACGGGCGTTGTCCAGTCACAATGCAGACGACTGGCAGGACACGGGACTGGTCGACAAGCTGGCTGAGGAGCTGAAGGTGTTGTCAGGCCACGCCCACAATCTAAGGCTGGAAGCTGATTTTCTGAAAAGAGGCCAGAGCGTTCTGGACCAGCGACTGGACGGACTGCAGAGCGAGCAGAGTCGCGTCATACAGGTTTGTATGACATCATGAGCAGAGTCGCGTCGTACAGGTTCCTATGACATCATCAGTGGAGCCGCGTCGTACAGGTTCTTATGACATCATTAACAGAGTCACGTCATACAGGTTCGTATGACATCATCAGCAGAGCCGCGTCGTACAGGTTCCTATGACATCATCAGCAGAGTCCGTTGTACAGGTTCGTATGACATCATCAGCAGAGTTGCGTCGTACAGGTTCATATGACATCATTAGCAGAGTCCGTTGTGCAGGTTCGTATGACATCATGAGCAGAGTCACGTCGTACAGGTTCCTATGACATCATTAGTAGAGCCGCGTCGTACAGGTTCGTATGACATCATTAGTAGAGTCGCGTTGTACAGGTTTGTATGACATCATTAGTAGAGTCCGTTGTACAGGTTCTTATGACATCATGAGCAGAGTCCGTTGTACAGGTTCGTATGACATCATTAGCACAGTCACGTCGTACAGGTTCGTATGACATCATTAGTAGAGTTGCGTCATACAGGTTCTTATGACATCATGAGCAGAGTCCGTTGTACAGGTTCGTATGACATCATCAGCACAGTCACGTCGTACAGGTTCCTATGACATCATTAGTAGAGTCGCGTAGTACAAGTTCTTATGACATCATGAGCAGAGTCCGTTGTACAGGTTTGTATGACATCATCAGCAGAGTCGTGTCGTACAGGTTCGTAAGACATCATCAGCAGAGTCCATTGTACAGGTTCGTATGACATCATCAGCAGAGTGGCGTCATACAGGCTCCTATGACATCATCAGCAGAGTCGCGTCGTACAGGTTTGTATGACATCATCAGCAGAGTCCGTTGTACAGGTTCTTATGACATCATCAGCAGAGTCACATCGTACAGGTTCTTATGACATCATCAGCAGAGTCGCGTCATACAGGTTCCTATGACATCATCAGCAGAGTCGCGTCATACAGGTTCCTATGACATCATCAGCAGAGTCGCATCATACAGGTTTGAATGACATCATCAGCAGAGTCCGTTGTACAGGTTCCTATGACATCATCAGCAGAGTCGCGTCGTACAGGTTCCTATGACATCATCAGCAGAGTCGCGTCATACAGGTTCGTATGACATCATTAGCAGAGTCGCGTCGTACAGGTTCATATGACATCATCAGCAGAGTCCGTTGTACAGGTTCCTATGACATCATCAGCAGAGTCGCGTTGTACAGGTTCGTATGACATCATTAGCACAGTCACGTCGTACAGGTTCGTATGACATCATTAGTAGAGTCGCGTTGTACAGGTTTGTATGACATCATTAGTAGAGTTGCGTCATACAGGTTCTTATGACATCATGAGCAGAGTCCATTGTACAGGTTCCTATGACATCATGAGCAGAGTTGTGTCGTACAGGTTTGTATGACATCATCAGCAGAGTCCGTTGTACAGGTTCCTATGACATCATCAGCAGAGTCCGTTGTACAGGTTCTTATGACATCATCAGCAGAGTTGTGTCGTACAGGTTTGTATGACATCATCAGCAGAGTCCGTTGTACAGGTTCCTATGACATCATCAGCAGAGTCCGTTGTACAGGTTCTTATGACATCATCAACAGACTTGCGTCATACAGGTTCATATGACATCATTAGCGGAGCCGCGTCGTACAGGTTTGTATGACATCATTAGCAGAGCCGTGTCGTGCCAATCAGAGAAGAGGAATCAATCGTGTCGATCGGTTCTGGTGACCTGAGTCAGATGAGAATCAGGATTCTGTTTCTGTCTGTGACCTGGCCGGTGGGCGGGGCTTAGTGTCCAACATGGTGGCCAGGTCACAGATACAAATCAGGTCTAATCTGATAGTGGCTGTAAAACAATATGAAGATGTAGTAAATACATTGAATCAGAATGAAGTGAAGTAAAAGTGTGTGTGTGTGCGTGTGTGTGCGCGCACGCATGCATGCGTGCGTGTATGCGTGCGTGTGTGTGTGTGTGTGTCTCACCTGTCCAGGTGCTCTCTGACAGTCACTCGGGTGTGCTGAAGCTGGTCTCAGGTTTCAGTGATTCTCTGCTAAGCCTGCAGAGGGAGACGGAGAGTCTGAGGAGACTCAACACAGAGCTGCACAAAGACTCCGCCCACACAGGTAACACACACCAGTACACACATTAATACACACAGGTAACACACGCCAGTACACACATTAATACACACAGGTAACACACGCCAGTACACATATTAATACACACAGGTAACACATGCCAATGTGAAATAATATGCACAGTTATACACACACTAATACACTTGACTGAAGTAATCGCTCTCATACAGACTCACTTCCTGTGTCTCTGTCTCTGTCTCTGTCTCTGTCTGTCTCTGTCTGTCTCTCTCTCTGTCCGTCTATGTGTCTCAGCTGTCAGACCCAAAGACTGCAATGATGTCATGGCGTCCGGCATCTCTGAGGACGGAGTTTATTCTGTGTTTCCGACTCATGACCCCGACGGCTTCATGGTTTACTGCGACATGACGACTGACGGCGGAGGCTGGACGGTGTGTGACACACAGAGAGACAGACACAGACACACACACGTGCACAGCAGCAGCGTCCTCTGGTGGTGGTCACATGTCCTGCAGTGTGTGCATCTTACTGAGACGTCTCCATGGTTACATGCTCCACCTCCTCCACCTGCTGATCACTGTTTATCTCAGTTTATCTTTAATGAAATATTTAATTAATTAAACAGTTGTGTTGATGTGACTGCTTTTAATACGTGTGTGTGTGCGTGTGTGTGTGTGTGTGTGTGCGCAGGTGATCCAGAGGAGGGAGGACGGCTCTGTGAATTTTTTCAGAGACTGGGCAGCATACCGAGATGGCTTCGGAAAAACTACAGGAGAGCACTGGCTAGGTCTGAAACACACACACACACACACACACACACACACACACACACAGAGTTCATCACAGTGTCTGTTACATTCAAGCCAAACAAATTCTTGTGGTGCAGATGAGCCTGTTGAGACAAACCGGTCTCACTCAGGCTCCAGTTTTGGACGACCTCACAGTGAGACCGTGTTGCCTCCTCAGGTCAAGAAAAACCTGCTGTTCTTTGGTTCCTGCTGAGAACCAACTTTTCAGGTGTGTAACCATTTTATTTTTGGTCAAAATGCTCCAAGAGGGTTAAAATTAGGTGCATGAACCAAAACAGAACCAGTTCTGTGTGGGTGGAAAAGGGGGACAAGAACCCAGAAAGGAACCTTGGGGGTCGTATAGTGATGGAGGAGACGTGTGGTGCTTGACCTTGACTCTGTGTAGAAGGACACAGTCTCTATCACCGCCCTGTAGACCAGCACCAGATGACGAACACCTGGATGAGTACCTGAACCTTTCTATTACTCTGAACACACAAGGGTCACATTCATAAACTGGTGGTCAAGGCGATCGTACAAGGTCCCACCTGAGGTTCAGTATTTGTCCCATCCTCCATCTTCCATCTGAGGTTTTCATGGTTTAGCTCTAGGCCACCTGGTGCAACAGAGTTTTTTTGTGGCTCCCAGGTTCCTCACCGTCCAAAGTGACATCACCACAGTGTTGTCACGGTGATGGATAGTTAGGTTGTCTTTTTCCCTGAAGGAACGATCTCAGTCTTGTCCAGGTTTAGCTTCAGGTGGTGTTCATCCAATGTCAGACAAGCAGCAATGAGTGATTGTCAGACAGGACCTTCACATCAAGGTGCACCACCACAGTCTGACACTATACCTGAACCACAGCCAGAGCTACAACCATTCACCTGTTGATCTTGAGGTCCGTCCTGGCGGAGGGTTAATGTGTAAATACACTAGACAGACAGACGGACATCTGCAGTGTTCTGATGGAGAGTAGAACCAGAGAGGTTCTGCTGTCTGTCATTATTATTTGCCACCCCAGTGTCAACAGACCCTAACAAGGACTCAAGAAGCTCTGAGTCTGAACCTTTGAAAATGACACAACTCTCTCCCTGTCTGTCTCTCTGTCTCTCTGTCTGTCTGTCTCTCTGTCCGTCTGTCTGTCTGTCCCGCAGGTCTCCAGAGGATCTACTCTCTGACCAGATCAGGTGGTTATGAGTTGCGGATTGACATGGCCGACTTCGATAATGCCACAGCGTTCGCTCATTATGGTGATTTCTCTGTTGGTCGGGATTCTGTGAACCCCGAGGAGGATGGATACCCACTGACCGTGGACCAGTACTCAGGGACTGCAGGTATGAATCCACTGCTACTAAAGTTCAGCAACATTTAGAGGAAAAGGCACCAGGTTGTATATGTATGACACACATTGTAGTACAAGTAAACAGTACTATAGAGCACTAACAAGTGTTCCTCTGACCTCTAGGTGACTCCCTCCTGAAGCATTCTGGGATGCAGTTCACCACCAAAGACCGGGACCAGGACCAGTCAGAGAACAACTGTGCAGCGTACTACCAGGGGGCGTGGTGGTACCGTAACTGCCACACCTCTAACCTGAACGGGCAGTACCTGAGGGGAGGCCATGCCTCCTACGCTGATGGGGTGGAGTGGTCCAGCTGGACGGGCTGGCAGTACTCACTCAGGTTCACCGAGATGAAGATACGACCCAACACCAAACCAAACTCCTGATCATCAGATCCTAAACCTGACCCCTACCCCTGACCTCTGACTCTTAAACCTGAGCTAAACCTGACCCCTGACTCCTAAACCTGAACTAAACCTGACCCCTGACTCTTAAACCTGAACTAAACCTGACCTCTGACTCTTAAACCTGAGTTAAACCTGACCCCTGACTCTTAAACCTGAGTTAAACCTGACCCCTGACTCTTAAACCTGAGTTAAACCTGACCCCTGACTCTTAAACCTGAGTTAAACCTGACCTCTGACTCTTAAACCTGAGTTAAACCTGACCCCTGACTCTTAAACCTGAGTTAAACCTGACCCTTAAACCATAATAACACTTCACTCACCCACCCCAACCTCTGACCCTGTAACGCCTCTGTACCTTACCTGAACACACCCTCTGACCCCTGACCTCTGACCTCAGTGGCGGCGTCAGGACCACCGGCCGTCAGTCTGTGTGTTTTCTAAGATGTGATCATGTGTTCTTATCTCCAATATCTGGCTGTGTGTTCTGATCAATAACTTTTCATATTGATGATGTCAGAGCTGATGGATCAATAAACAGTTTCTGACCTTCTGCTGCTGTCTGATTATGGATTATTGATTGGATATGTATCAGACTTAGACAGATGATGGTAGAAATCCTTCACACAGTCTGAGACAGACCAACAGGTGTGGACACTGACGTAGAGACATTGAGTTAGTAGACAATCAGTCAATTAATCAATGAGCTGACTGACAGAAAATAATTATTTTTGAAAATCATTTCAGTCGTTCTTTTGAACGACTTATTTTGAATAATTTAAGATTTTTATGTTTTTTAAATTGTCTGTATTGGGTACTCTTACTTTTAACACTTTGCATACACGCTGATTACACCTGCTGATGTGTACTTAAGGAACATTTGGACTTAATTATAACAGAGTAATCTCACAGTGTGGTGCCAGTACTTCTACTAAAGTAAAGAACATAACGAAAACTAATGGGGAAGCCAGGCACAAAACACCTTAACTTTTCTTCCTAAATATGACACTTATGGCTTAATTTCCCCTTAATTCACGGTCTTACTTAAAGGTGTTGAAGGGAATCCCTTAAAACATTTCTTTAGTTAAGGAAAAACATTAAGGCATTTACTGCATTGAGACAGATTTTACAGTTTGTTTGTCTGCCCTTGGGCCTGTGATACCTGAGGTCTTCCCTGCAACGGTTTAACTAATTATAAGGGATTTCTTAAGTATAAGCCCAAGGTGAGGAGAAAAATCTTAAATACTTAAGTAAATATTTGAAAAAAAAAGAAAAAAAAGGGAAAATACTTAGGGGTGTTGTGTTTTCTACTTTAAGGGAACCTTAACTCTGACTTTAATGAAAATCTTAACTTAAGGTATTTTGTACAACCGGCCTCTGAATACTTCCTCCACCACTGATCATGCAACTACCTTTGTTAAATGTTACTGAACACAGAGGACAACGTCATTTTATGGATGGACTGATGGATGGACTGATGGATGGATGGCTCACATAGATGAAACCAACAGATGAAGGTCTAAACTCAGTAAGAAGTGGATGTGGCTCTGAATGGGGCTGATGGGTGATCGGTCACAGTGCAGCACTTCCTGCTGACGTGATGACGAAGCTTATGTAAATGACGTAGACCCTCCCCCTGAGATCCGCGGGAAAAGTGAAAAATGGCGACTGAAGGAGTTTGAAGTTTAGCGCCACGAAGACCGAGACAGAGGGACAGAGACAGAGACAGAGGGACAGAGACAGACGGAGGGGACAGGACGGAGACACAGGGACAGTGAAGACAGTGAAGACACTTTAGTGTCCCGTCTGTCCCGATACAGTCCAGCCCGTGTGTCGGATCAGCAGCCGCCTGTCTGTGTCTCGGAGGACACAGAGGACGTGAGTCAGCTCTGTTTCTTTGTGATTTAGACCCGGGTCTGAGCCGTGATTTGGACCCGGGTCTGACCGTTTATCAGCAGGTTACTGTCGGTATGAGAGGCTGAGAGCGAGACACCGTTATCACAGCAGAGACACCGGAGCCGTTAACATATAACGGTAACCGTGTCTCTGTGTGTGAAAGACAGGATGTGACCCGGGTCAGTTATCTGTCTGTAACACGGTCAGTCCGGTCATTCAGTCTGGGGACCTGGGTCACGTGCTGGGCGGGTAGTCAACGGTGGTTGGTTAGTTAGTTAGTTAGTTAGTTAGTTAGTTTAGTTTAGTTTAGTTTAGTTTAGTGTGTGTGTGTGTGTGTCGGTACTGATGGGAGGGTCAACTGCGCATGCGCCGAGGTGTCAAAATCCCCCTGAGAGTTGAGGAATGAATCACAGCCACAACCTGTCTGTCTGTCTGTCACACCCAGAGAGACAGACAGACAGACAGGCAGACAGACTTCTTGCAGTACATGTAGTCACAGTGAGACATATGGATGTGCTTATTTCACTCTGTCTGTCTGTGGGTGTGGCAGACAGGCAGACAGACAGCTGATAGAATCAGACAGATAGACGTGCAGGGATCAGACTGTCTCTCTGGGACTGTGTCGTCATGCCAACCAAATGATGGCGACGTGATGACGTCCCAGTGTGTGATGTGACATGTAACATGGCAGCGTTCCCACAGTCAAGGAAAAGTTCTGACCTGTCCTCCAGGTCTGGAATGTTTTTGAACATCTGTCACTGTGGCTGTTGATGACGCGAATGTGACACTGGGTCAGGTCACTGATCACTCAGCCAGTTATTAGACACGTCCATCAAACATTAATTTAACAGGAAGAGATGAGTCTGAATCATAATCAGACACAGGTGAGACTGCGGAGACACCTGGAGGGCCTGCAGATGAACTTTATCTGAACATTTTGATTTAAAAGAACTGAGACAGAGGAAATACAGAGCGATTCATATGCAGGAAGAAACACACAAAGATAAAACATGATGCACTGTTAAAAACAAAGCTACATATGGCCCCGTGATCAGCTGTACTGAGGAGAAACAGACCTCAGAGACATCACAGCAGAGACACGGCACAGTGACCATCTGTACGGGGGGTAGGCAACCTTTAACATCAAAGAGCCACAGTGCATATGTGAACCTTACAGTGACACAGCACAGCCTGTTTAATCTAAATGAGCAGTCATTAGTGTGGGGATGTTGAGATTCAGCTGATTTTAAGAGAAGGCACCAGGCTGTAGACGTGTGACGCACAGAGCTGACCAGATGTTAAAACACTGTATGTATTCAGGCTGTAGGCTAATAGTAATAACTGCTGTTAATTTCCATATAATAATTTCTGTCACAGCCACAGGGAGCCCTGGTGAAGGGTTAAAGAGCTGCAGGTTGTTAACCTCTGATCTGTACACGACCAAATCTCTCTGTCATCAGACCACCCCTAAGTTTCTGCAGATCTCAGTATGAACTCTGATCCTGTGTCTGGTTCGATCCCCAACTCCTCCAGTCTGCAGGTCCAAGTATCCTCCAGCAGATACTGAAGCCCAAACTGCTCCTGATGGCTGATCATCAGTGTGTGAGTGTGTTAAAATCTGAGTAGCCTCGGCCACCAGGGTGTGAATGTGTGTGTGTGAATGTGACTCGTAGTGTATAAGCACTTTGAGTGGTCAGATGACTAGAAGGAGCTGTACGAGTGCAGGTCCATTTCTTTGGTCTGACTCCTGATACTGATACAGCCGAGGTTTCATCCACTGACTTCCTGTTACTGACGCACAATCGGGTCACAGACGTTCTCATGTTACAGCTGAACACTAAAATCTGTGTGTGAGAAACACACAATGACTCATATCTGATCAGTTTGACAGTTTGATCAGTCTGATCAGAGGTCTGCTGCACAGAGTCACTAAAGACATTTATAACAGCGAGAGCTCCAACAGTCTCAGATCTTCACTGTGCGATAACTGTCTCAGTTATAATTATCAGTCAGAATGATCATTGTTGGTTGAACAAACATCTTATGACTATAACTGAAACTGGAGACAGTGTCTGTAGCTGCTGAAAAGGTCTTAAATTAAATGTCATAAATATTTGGCCTCAAAAGTCATTTAATAGTCTTGAAAGTTTTAACTTGTGATGTTTTAATTTCCACAAATATTTTATCTACATTTTTATCATCATCTTTTTGTCAGAAAGAGTCGTGATCTTTGTGACACTCAGAGTCCAAATATCAGACGATAAAACATCTGACTAGGGATGGGCAGCACAAGCAAAAACACTATTTACGATATACGATTTTTCGAATAATCGCCCTCCCCTCCCGGAGCCACGCACACAGAGATCCATTCATCATTACGGCCGGGCTCCACCGGCTGCAAACGTAAGCGTCACGTCAGCGTAGCATCACGACGTATTCATTTGGGCTCTACTGACTGCGTACGGAAGCGACACGTAGAGAAGCCAGCGGGGTTGTTTACCGTTTGCTGAGCCGAGAGGCTGCATGTAGGCTGCATGAAATGTTAAAGCATTTTCCACCTAAGTTATTACATATATTTGACTTATCTGCAAGTTTACTGTACTGTTTGTCATCTACTCGCTTTCAAATGTCACGCCACGGACATTTACACAATGTCACGGATAAACATGGGTAAATGCATGAAAAAAAAGTCATCACATATCACCTCTGATAATGGTTTATTCATTTAAAAACACATTGTGCTCGTTTAGCACACTATTTCATGTAGTTTTTATCTGCTGGAGGGTCGCGTAGGGGAGCGTAGCACAACAAAAATAGAAGAGCTGTGTAAAATAGAGAGTTGTCGCGCGACAGACAGGGGTTGTCACGCAGCTCCCGTTGCCAGTGGAGCCGCTGTAATTGATTAACGGGGGCGAGCTGCTACAGGACTCGCGCTGCAGACGTGTCGCGCCGCTGAGCCCAGCCGTACGGTCCCTCGCCGCCTCCTGCGTGCCTCGCTCTCAAATGACTGTGCATACTTGTTGTAGACTTGTGATATGCAAGCTTTGCCTCACAGAGTTTGCACTGCACCTCATTTTCGTTTATTTTGTCGAAGTTGTTCCACACGGAACTTTTTGATGACTGTAGTAGTCTCTGCATGTTTCTCCTGTTTGTAGAAGAGCATCAAACTAGCTGGTGGCCCATCTCACACCGCTGTAGCAATCCTATACTGCCCTCGTGCGGTTAGGAGCTGAATTGCATGTCAAATAAAGGGGGGGAAATAAGACGGCGAATAGTAATAGTCGCATTAAAAAAATCGATTTTTCAAAATAAATGACTATTCGAAAATTCAAAAATCGTGACCCATCCCTACATCTGACTGAACTGACTTTATATTCACAGACACCTGTTGGTGAGACATAGATGAACCTGACTCACCTCCCTCTGCACAGGACCACACGTGTTGTGTGTGTATATATACATATATATATATATATATGCGACGAATGTAACAGCATTCTCAGTAGCGTGGTGGTGATGTCTCTTCTTTCTGAGTCAACTATCTTTTCAGTAGGGAAGTTAATTGATTGAACGAGTTGCACAGTAGCGTCCATAAAAGTTACACTCTTTTTGGTATGGTAGAACTGAGGATCAGTGATGTGACTGACGCCAGCGCCACACCGAGGCATGAGACGACAGAGTTGCCCCTCGTCCCATATTGAAAAAAACAAAACAAAACAAAAAAACGCAGTTTTTGATGCAGTTTGTCCCGTATTTCTGTGGAAAGAGTTTAACAAGACATATTGGAGTCATATTAAATCAAGAGGAGAATGTCACATAATGGCAGGTCTGTCACTCAGCGTCATCGTTGCCATAGTTACGGAGACTCCGCTCAGGACCACTGTTAGCCCGCTCACTGACCCGCTGCCTGACTGATAAAGTTATCTGAAGGTCCCTCTACGCCCAGACATTAAACTTAGGGAGCTTATGGATTGGGGTGCTGAGGGAAAAAAAAAAAAAAAAAGGCCAAAAAAGATAATAACTTATAAATTATGGCGAAAAGGTAGTTTCTTGCAACCCTAGAATTAAGATAAAAATATTCACAAACGAAAAAACACTTCTGGTTGCTGGTAAGTAGTATTTAACTTTTGATTTGACACTAAAAATTAAAACCCTCGGCGCGGACTGCAGCGCAACCAGACAGATGCGCGACAGATGAGTGACAGCATGTGTCACTGACACCAGACTCAGAGCGCAGCGGACCGGTGGAAAATGTTACCATCAGCATATTATCTTACATCAATATCCATAAAATCTATTTTATCATTATTTTGAATCACATGTTGAAAGAATTTAGTTGTCTGTGTTCAAGCAGGATAATAGGTCTCCATTTATTGCACGTCGGGCTTTCTATTTCCTTATCGGAGATGGTGTTGCGTTCAAGGTCCCCCCCAAAAAAACGGGAGGAAAAAAAAAAGGCAGAATATTCGAATTTTTTCCCCCCACAATCGAATCCCGTGCCATCGAATGAAGCTTCGAATTTTTATATACACATACATACACACACACACACACACACACACACACATATTATATATATATATATATATATATATATATATATATATATATATATATATATATATATATATATATATATATACACACACACATACATACATACACTCATACATACAGTACAGGCCAAAAGTTTGGACACACCTTCTCATTCAATGCGTTTTCTTTATTTTCATGACTATTTACATTGTAGATTCTCACTGAAGGCATCAAAACTATGAATGAACACATGTGGAGTTATGTACTTAACAAAAAAAGGTGAAATAACTGAAAACATGTTTTATATTCTAGTTTCTTCAAAATAGCCACCCTTTGCTCTGATTACTGCTTTGCACACTCTTGGCATTCTCTCCATGAGCTTCAAGAGGTAGTCACCTGAAATGGTTTTCCAACAGTCTTGAAGGAGTTCCCAGAGGTGTTTAGCACTTGTTGGCCCCTTTGCCTTCACTCTGCGGTCCAGCTCACCCCAAACCATCTCGATTGGGTTCAGGTCCGGTGACTGTGGAGGCCAGGTCATCTGCCGCAGCACTCCATCACTCTCCTTCTTGGTCAAATAGCCCTTACACAGCCTGGAGGTGTGTTTGGGGTCATTGTCCTGTTGAAAAATAAATGATCGTCCAACTAAACGCAAACCGGATGGGATGGCATGTCGCTGCAGGATGCTGTGGTAGCCATGCTGGTTCAGTGTGCCTTCAATTTTGAATAAATCCCCAACAGTGTCACCAGCAAAACACCCCCACACCATCACACCTCCTCCTCCATGCTTCACAGTGGGAACCAGGCATGTGGAATCCATCCGTTCACCTTTTCTGCGTCTCACAAAGACACGGCGGTTGGAACCAAAGATCTCAAATTTGGACTCATCAGACCAAAGCACAGATTTCCACTGGTCTAATGTCCATTCCTTGTGTTTCTTGGCCCAAACAAATCTCTTCTGCTTGTTGCCTCTCCTTAGCAGTGGTTTCCTAGCAGCTATTTGACCATGAAGGCCTGATTGGCGCAGTCTCCTCTTAACAGTTGTTCTAGAGATGGGTCTGCTGCTAGAACTCTGTGTGGCATTCATCTGGTCTCTGATCTGAGGTGCTGTTAACTTGCGATTTCTGAGGCTGGTGACTCGGATGAACTTATCCTCAGAAGCAGAGGTGACTCTTGGTCTTCCTTTCCTGGGTCGGTCCTCATGTGTGCCAGTTTGGTTGTAGCGCTTGATGGTTTTTGCGACTCCACTTGGGGACACATTTAAAGTTTTTGCAATTTTCCGGACTGACTGACCTTCATTTCTTAAAGTAATGATGGCCACTGGTTTTTCTTTAGTTAGCTGATTGGTTCTTGCCATAATATGAATTTTAACAGTTGTCCAATAGGGCTGTCGGCTGTGTATTAACCTGACTTCTGCACAACACAACTGATGGTCCCAACCCCATTGATAAAGCAAGAAATTCCACTAATTAACCCTGATAAGGCACACCTGTGAAGTGGAAACCATTTCAGGTGACTACCTCTTGAAGCTCATGGAGAGAATGCCAAGAGTGTGCAAAGCAGTAATCAGAGCAAAGGGTGGCTATTTTGAAGAAACTAGAATATAAAACATGTTTTCAGTTATTTCACCTTTTTTTGTTAAGTACATAACTCCACATGTGTTCATTCATAGTTTTGATGCCTTCAGTGAGAATCTACAATGTAAATAGTCATGAAAATAAAGAAAACGCATTGAATGAGAAGGGGTGTCCAAACTTTTGGCCTGTACTGTATGTATGTATGTATGTATGTATGTGTGTATATATATATATATATATGTGTGTGTGTGTGTATGTATGTGTATATAAAAATTCGAAGCTTCATTCGATGGCACGGGATTCGATTGTGGGGGGAAAAAATTCGAATATTCTGCCTTTTTTTTTTCCTCTCGTTTTTTTGGGGGGGACCTTGAACGCAACACCATCTCCGATAAGGAAATAGAAAGCCCGACGTGCAATAAATGGAGACCTATTATCCTGCTTGAACACAGACAACTAAATTCTTTCAACATGTGATTCAAAATAATGATAAAATAGATTTTATGGATATTGATGTAAGATAATATGCTGATGGTAACATTTTCCACCGGTCCGCTGCGCTCTGAGTCTGGTGTCAGTGACACATGCTGTCACTCATCTGTCGCGCATCTGTCTGGTTGCGCTGCAGTCCGCGCCGAGGGTTTTAATTTTTAGTGTCAAATCAAAAGTTAAATACTACTTACCAGCAACCAGAAGTGTTTTTTCGTTTGTGAATATTTTTATCTTAATTCTAGGGTTGCAAGAAACTACCTTTTCGCCATAATTTATAAGTTATTATCTTTTTTGGCCTTTTTTTTTTTTTTTTTTTTTTCCCTCAGCACCCCAATCCATAAGCTCCCTAAGTTTAATGTCTGGGCGTAGAGGGACCTTCAGATAACTTTATCAGTCAGGCAGCGGGTCAGTGAGCGGGCTAACAGTGGTCCTGAGCGGAGTCTCCGTAACTATGGCAACGATGACGCTGAGTGACAGACCTGCCATTATGTGACATTCTACTCTTGATTTAATATGACTCCAATATGTCTTGTTAAACTCTTTCCACAGAAATACGGGACAAACTGCATCAAAAACTGCGTTTTTTTGTTTTGTTTTGTTTTTTTCAATATGGGACGAGGGGCAACTCTGTCGTCTCATGCCTCGGTGTGGCGCTGGCGTCAGTCACATCACTGATCCTCAGTTCTACCATACCAAAAAGAGTGTAACTTTTATGGACGCTACTGTGCAACTCGTTCAATCAATTAACTTCCCTACTGAAAAGATAGTTGACTCAGAAAGAAGAGACGTCACCACCACGCTACTGAGAATGCTGTTACATTCGTCGCACCTTGCTCAGTGAGGGTCCAGTGTTCTGTTGTCTCCTCTGTGGTCGTCATGGAGATCCTGTTTCAAGCCACCAAACTTGTTTGTTTCTTTCGTCCATTCAGATTCAGAATGTTGATCAAAACAGGACGTGTCTGAGTCTGAGTCCGTCAATGTCTCTTGCTTGTGCAACCATATACTTTGAGTTTACAACATGCTACATTTCTATTTCAGCTGATGTGTAACAGCGCCCCCTATCTTATTACAGTGAACACACAGATTAATGGAATATCTCGTCAGTGGCGGGGAAAGTTAATAATTTATATGATAAAATAATCAATACTTGGCTCTATGTGATGACTGTCTGATTGGCTGTCTGTCTCTGTGATGTCACTCAGTGTCAGTGTTGTCGTCTGATTGGCTGTCTGTCTCTGTGATGTTACTCAGTGTCAGTGGTGTTGTCTGATTGGCTGTCTGTCTCTTTGCAGGATGTTTGACGACCTGACTGACGCTTTCTGTAGTCTGGAGCCTCAGGTGTCTCCAGGAGGCGGAGCATGTCGGAGGGGGACGGGCCTGGAAGAAGGAGAGGGGGCGGAGTCCAGCCTGAGTGTTGGACAGTTCGTCCTCTGTCATTGGTCAGATGGACTGTACTACCTGGGCAAGATACAGAGGGTAACACACACTAAGCACACACTAAGCACACACACACACACACACTAAGCACACATATGTACAGTCTCTGATTGGTTGGTGTAAATCTCTGTGCTGTGATTGGTGGACAGGTGAGCCCGCCCAGACAGAGCTGCTTTGTCACGTTTGAGGACAACTCCAAGTTCTGGGTCCTCTGGAAGGACATCCAGCATGGTGAGAGACAGAGAGACGGGGACAGAGAGAGAGAGACAGGAGGACAGAGACAGGTGGACAGAGGCAGACAAGGGAACAGAGAGACAGACAGGGGGACAGAGACAGGTGGACTCAGACAGACAGGAGGAAAGAGACAGATGGGGACAGAGAGAGACATGGGAACAGAGAGAGACAGGAGGACAGAGACAGGTGGACTCACATAGACAGGAAGAAAGAGACAGACAGGAGGACAGAGAGACAGAATGGGGGACAGAGACAGACAGGTAAACATTGATGTGTCTCTCAGCTGCTTCCGTCTGTGTGACGTTTCTTGCCTCTCCGTCCAATCATGTTGCAGCTGGAGTGCCGGGGGAGGAGCCTCGCTGCTCAGTGTGCAGGGAGGCGGAGCCAAACTCTGACAGCCAATCAAACCAAAACAACCAGATCCTGATCTGTGGGAAGTGTGGCATCGGTGAGTCATGACATGAGACATGCCCACAGGTTACATGAGACACACCCACTGGTTATTTGAGACACGCCCACTGGTCACATGAGACACACCCACTGGTCACATGACATGCCCACTGGTCACATGAGACACACCCACTTGTTACACAAGACATGCCCACTGGTCACACGAGACACGCCCACTGGTCACATGAGACACACCCACCGGTTATTTGAGACACTCCCACTGGTCACATGAGACACACCCACTGGTCACACGAGACACGCCCACTGGTCACATGAGACACACCCACCGGTTATTTGAGACACTCCCACTGGTCACATGAGACACACCCACTGGTCACATGAGACACTCCCACTGGTCACATGAGACACGCCCACTGGTCACATGAGACACGGCCACTGGTTATTTGAGACACACCCACTGGTCACATGAGACACACCCACTGGTCACATGAGACACGCCCACTGGTCACATGAGACACGCCCACTGGTCACATGAGACACACCCACTTGTTACACGAGATACGTCCTCAGGTCACACATCCTCAGGTCACACAAGGCACATCCTCAGGTCACACGAGACATGTCCTCAGGTCACACGAGACACGTCCTCAGGTCACACAAAACACATCCTCAGGTCACACAAGGCACATCCTCAGGTCACACGAGACACGTCCTCAGGTCACACGAGACACGTCCTCAGGTCACACAAAACATCCTCAGGTCACATGAGACACGTCCTCAGGTCACACGAGACACATCCTCAGGTCACACAAGACACGTCCTCAGGTCACACAAGACACATCCTCAGTCACACAAGACACATCCTCAGGTCACACAAGACACGTCCTCAAGTCACATGAGACACGTCCTCAGGTCACACGAGACACGTCCTCAGGTCACATGTTCTCAGGTCACATGGGACACGTCCTCAGGTCACACGAGACACGTCCTCAGGTCACATGTTCTCAGGTCACACAAGACACGTCCTCAGGTCACATGAGACACGTCCTCAGGTCACACGAGACACGTCCTCAGGTCACATGAGACACGTCCTCAGGTCACACGAGACACATCCTCAGGTCACATGAGACACGTCCTCAGGTCACATGAGACACGTCCTCAGGTCTCACGAGACACGTCCTCAGGTCACACGAGACACATCTTCAGGTCACACAAAGCACATCCTCAGATCACATGGGGCACATCCTCAGGTCACATGAGACACGTCCTCAGGTCACATGGGGCACGCCCACAGGTCACACGAGACACGTCCTCAGGTCACACGAGACATGTCCACAGGTCACATGAGACAAGTCCACAGGTCACATGAGACAAGTCCACATGTCACATGGGGCACGCCCACAGGTCACACGAGACAAGTCCACAGTGATCAGCCGATGATGATGATGATGATGAAGACTTCTTCTGTTCATCAGTAGGTATCAGCTGATGAAGATTGTTCCTCTTACACATTAATGAACACAGGGCTTTATTATCTGTCTTTCTCTCTGTCTGTCTGTCTCTGTCTGTCTCTCTGTCTGTCTGTCTCTCTGTCTGTCTGTCGCTCAGGTTTCCACCAGCAGTGCCATGTCCCTCCTGTAGAGGGCAGTGTCGGTCTCAGTCCCTGGTTCTGTAGACGTTGTGTCTTCGCTCTGGCTGTCCGGGTACACACACACACACACACACACACACACACACACACACAGCCCAGTATAACCAGTCTGACCCATCCTGGTTGGTATGTGGAGTCCAGTCTCAGATACTAATCAGATCTGTCAGGTTCAGGTCTATGAACTCTGGTTGGTCTGGTGGTGTAGTCGTACTGTCACCAGCATTAACCAGCTGTCTGTGTGTCCTCCCCACAGAAAGGGGGCGCTCTAAAGAAAGGACCTATAGCCAAAGCTCTGTCAGCCATGAAGCAGGTGTTACTGTACGACCTGGACTCTCTGGACTGGGACTCTCAGCACCGGACCAATCAGCAGCAGTGTTTCTGTTACTGCGGAGGCCCTGGAGAGTAAGACCAACCAACCAATCAGAGACAGCGTCACTGTGACCCACTGTGACACTGACTGATGATGTCACTGTGTGTGTGTGTGTGTGTGTGTGTGTGTGTGTGTGTAGGTGGTACCTGAAGATGCTGCAGTGCTTCAGGTGTCAGCAGTGGTTCCATGAGGCCTGTACCCAGTGTCTGCAGGAGTCCATGATGTTTGGAGACAGGTACAGATACATCTGCTCCTCTGATCCTCCTCCTCCTCTGATCCTCCTCCTCCTCCTCCTATGCTGCTCCTCCTCTAATCCTCCTCCTCTTCTGATCCTCCTCCTCTTCTGATCCTCCTCTGATCCTCCTTTGATCCTTCTCCTCCTCCTCTGATCCTCCTCTGATCCTTCCTTTCCTCTGATCCTCCTCCTCCTCCTCTGATCCTCCTGTGATCCTCCTGTGATCCTCCTCCTCCTCTGAACCTCCTCTGATGCTCCTCCTCCTCTGATGCTCCTCCTCTGATCCTCCTCTGTATGACCTGAGACAGTGCGTGATGACCTCCTGCTGCTCCTCCTCAGGTTCTACCTCTTCCTGTGTGCGGTGTGTAATAAAGGATCAGAGTATGTCCGCCGTCTGTCTCTGAGGTGGGTAGATGTGGTCCACCTGGTCCTCTACAACCTGTCTGTCAGCAGCAAGAAGAAATACTTTGAGCTGGACGAGATCCTGGCCTTCGTCTCCGCTAACTGGGAACATCTACAGCTGGGGAAGGTACTGGACTGAACTGAACTGAACTAGACTGAGCTAAACTAGACTGAGCTAAACCAGCCTGAACCACACTGAACCGAACTGAACTGAAACAGACTGAACTGAACTGAACTGAACTAGACAGAACTAAACCGGTCTGACCCAGACTGAACTGAACTGAACTGAAACAGACTGAACTGAACTGAACTAGACAGAACTAAACCGGCCTGACCCAGACTGAACTGAACTGAACTGAACTAGACTGAACTAAACCGGCCTGACCCAGACTGAACTGAACTGAACTGAAACAGACTGAACTGAACTGAACTAGACAGAACTAAACTGGCCTGACCCAGACTGAACTGAACTGAACTGAACTAGACTGAACTAAACCGGCCTGACCCAGACTGAACTGAACTGAACTAGACTGAATTAAACCGGCCTGACCCACACTGAACCGGACTGAACCACACTGAACCGGACTGAACTGGACTGAACCACACTGAGTCAGATCACGTGGTCCTGTTTCTAACCTGTCTGTTTACCTGTGTGTTGTTTAGCTGTCAAACACTCCTCTGACAGAGAGGGGGCAGCACCTGCTGGACGCTCTCAATAAATACAAGAGCAAGTAAGAACCACTACACCTCCACTGTTACTACACCTGCACTGTTACTACACCTGCACTGTTACTACACCTGTAGTAATCGTGTGTGTGTGTGTGTGTGTGTGTTCAGGTTTCTGTGTGGGAAGGAGATAAAGAAGAGGAAGTGCATCTTTCGTCTGAGGACCAGAGTCCCTCCCAACCCCCCTTCGAAACTCTTTCCTGAGCGTGCTCAGAACGATGGAGGGCAGGGCCGTAAGAAAGGCGTGGTCAGGACCAGGTAGTTCTCATCATTTACGTGGTGACTGTGGCCCAATTCCAATCCGGCCCCTAAAGACTCAAGCCCTGAACCCTCACTGACTTAACTGACGTCAGCTGTAAGTGATTGAGTGCGAGAGTCTGAAAGGGCTCCGGATGCTACAAATAGGAATGGGACAGCACTTATCCCTCTCTACAAAATGTTGTTGACACTGGCGGCTCTGGGTGTGATCATTTATCGGTTATTGTCATCATATATTCCACACACAGAGAATATATATATATATATATATATATATATATATATATATATATATATGTGTATATATATATATATATATATATATATATATATATATATATATATATATATATATATATATGTGTGTATATATATATATATATATATATATATATATATATATATATATATATATATATGTGTATATATATATATATATATATATATATATATATATATATATATGTATATGTATGTATGTATATATGTGTGTATATATATATATATATATATGTATGTATGTGTATATATATATATATATATATATATATACATATATATATACATATATATATACATATATATATAGATATAGATATATAGGCTGTTCTTTGTGTGTGGAATATAACCACTGGTATTCCTCTGACTTCATGTTTGTTTATGTACCATCTTAAATCCTTGTTAATGTAATGTTTCATTGTTTATCTATCTGGTTTTTTGCTCTCCTTCCATAACGTTACCGTTTGCATATCTGCCGACCGTGTTTTCATTTTTTTTTTTTATAACACTTCTGGTGTTCCAGGGGCAACCCCTGTATTTGACATCACAACGCTATGAACTGTGGGTAATTTCCTTACATAAGTCCGCATCGATGCTGACCTACGGTAAGGGGGCATAAAGGGCTCACTCACTGACTCACTGACTTGACGATTTGACAATGGGACAGCCCTCACACACTCACGCACTTCACATGAACGCGTCTCTAAGTCAGTGAGTCTGTAAGAGATCGGATTGGAATTGGGCCTACGTTTCAATGTCAAGTCAGTTTGTAGTCTGAAAACCAGGAAGCAGTCCTATTTGTAGTCCTAATTCCAGGAGGTAGTCCTTATACCAGGAAGTAATCCTGTTTGTAGTCCTTAAACCAGTAAGTTGTTCAATTTGTAGTCTTAAAACCAGGAAGTAGTCCTGTTTGTAGTCCTTATACCAGGAAGTAATCCTGTTTGTAGTCCTAATTCCAGGAGGTAGTCCTGTTTGTAGTTCTTATACCAGGAAGTAATCCTGTTTGTAGTCCTTAAACCAGGAAGTTGTTCAAATTGTAGTTTAAAAGTCAGGAGGTAGTCCAGTTTATAGTCCTAAAACCAGGAAGTAGTTCAGTTTGTAGTCTTAAAACCAGGAAGTAGTTCAGTTTGTAGTCTAAAAGTCAGGAGGTATGGTGCGTTCCAGGCAACCCGTAACTCGTGTTTTCACAACCTGTAACCCGTGAAAGTGCACTGGAATGGCAGTCAAACCCATAACTTCCCACCCGTGAACTCGTACCAGATCGATGTACTCCCAGTTACGGTTTCTGACGTCACACAGCCCTCTAAACCAATTATCTTACTCCTCTAAACAACAATGGCAGCCCTGTGGATGCGGTGTTGATGCAGGTGATACATGGTGAGAAATAGACATAAAATAACCCTAATGTTAACGCATTATTGGCAGCCGCTCTAACAGCTGGTTTCTAGTGCAAGAATAAATCAATACAAAATACGTTTCCAAACACACAGATAACGTAAAAAATAGCCTATAATAGCATCTATGTATCTATATCTATATAGCAATAATGGGGAAGCACAAACAAACGGTTCGCCATGTTGAACATTAAACAGGAAGTAACTGGCAGTTTGCCGTAACTTTCCTGGAACGCTACAAAGTCGTAACTCGTGACTTGGAGTCGTGACTTACGAGTTCAAAAGCCTGCCTGGAACGCACCAGTAGTCCAATTTGTAGTCCTAAAACCAGGAAGTAGTTCAGTTTTTAGTCCTTAAGGAGGCAGTCATTTAGCAGCACGGTAGTGTCATGTTAGTGCAGTTATAACCAACCTTTTTTAAACTGAGAGCTACTTCAAGGGTTCTGAGTAATATGGAGACGACTTGTTTGATATAATTTTAACAAGTTACATAAATTTGCACCGTTCAGAATGAATATTATTCATATGGTATGCTACATATGATGAGACTGTCCTGATTCCTCACCGCCATTGGTACTGACTTCTGGTTTATTTACAATGTATAAAATGCTGCACCCTGCTTTCGTCCCCCCAGCCCGCAACATGAATGTTTACTGTTGCCATGGCAACAGATGCCGTTTCAGCAGCTAACGTTAGCTTAGCGTAATCTACATATTAACAATGAACAATAAAACTACAATACTACATTTTGTTGAACGTTGCCCACTAGCATCGTAGTAGTTTCATACAGAAACAGAAATGTATAGAAAAGTGTGTGCCAGATAATATACATAGAACAAATAAACACACACTAATACTCATTGTATGACATTAACATAAAACAATGAATGCACGTTACTTATCGCTGATTATTAATAAACTCTTACTTTGAAATGCGGAAATGATGTCATCAGCTGGGTGATCACGTGCTATCCGAATTTGGACCGGCAGAAAGTTTGTTTCAAAACTCTGTGTGTGTAAAAAGCAAATCCACAGGCGTAGAGCTGGAATCCACAAATGTTTTTTCGATTCACAAATAAAAACTGAGTTCACAAATACCTGTTCGAAACTTGTAAATGTTAGGAAGATATTCACAATCCTTTTCATTTAATTGCAATTAATTTAATGTATTCACAGGTATTTTTATCTGTGGAATGTGTTTGTGTTTTTGTATTTGTTACAGATGACACAATTACACACAGATCATCGATCTGTTCACACACATCATTATGAAATAAATCTATCTCCATACGCCTTCCCCTCTGGATTCCACAAACTCTTTGATTTCACCCAAGTGTGACAAAAAACACTGCAAAACCTGTCCCCTGCTGAGCCATGAGATTTCTGAGTGTAATAACAGGTCACCATATTCAACTGACAGCTCCTCCAACAGCACTTTGAATGACCTGTGTTGTTTGGCTTTTGCATGGATGCTGTTTATGATCTTCAAGTCATTATGTGATCAAAGCAAGTAACCTTTGCGCACATTGCCTGCTTGTGAATGATGCAGAGATAGTGTAGAAATTTGGGGAAATCTGGGTCACCTTTGCAGTGCGCAATGAAACCTGTATGTCGGCCTGTCATGGTGGGAGTGCCGTCTGTCGTCACAGAAACCAGCTTTTCCAATGGTACCGTTTTCTCCACAAAATACTCCTTAACTATGTTGTAGACATCAGCCTCCCTTGTTGTTGTCTTCAGGGGCAGTAGTGTCAGGAGTTCCTCTTTCATGGAGAAATCATGAAACACCATTCTGACAAAAACCATCAGCTGTGTTGTACTGCTGCTGTCCACTGCCTCGTCGCACTGGATGCTAACCCACCTGCATGCATTCAGATCTCGGTCCAGCTGCTCTGTTAAGTTCCCGGACAGAGCTGATACTCCTCTGGCGATTGTACTTGCCCCGAGTTGGACGTCGGAGAGAGCGGAGATGGCTTCCATGTGCTTTGTCAAAAAATATGCAGCCCTAAAAGAAGCTTCAGTTGCTTTCTGGGACTTTTTCACCAGCCTTGTGAAAAAACACTTCTTGTCCCAAAGCTGCCTTTTAACTCACAGGCTTTTTCTGCCCGTAATGCGCTGCCAGGTGGGTAGCTAGCATTGAAGCTCTTGTGGCATGTAATGAAGTGCCTCTTGACATTGTGCCGCTTTGTCATCACCACAGTCACCCCACAGATAAGACATACACTCTTTTCTTTCACTGTTGTGAAGAAGAACTCTTCCTCCCACTCGTCATGGAAATTGTATGTTTTCTTTGGCTTTTCTGCCATCTTAACCGCTCGCCTAAATAGCTCACCATGGTGGCTACGTCTGGCCGCTGGCTACAGAAGCCTCGGAAAAGCGGATGCTTCTCGCGCAGTAATTAGGTCATGTTAAACTTTGACCCCAGGCGAGGTTAAGTTTGTACATAATACATTTTTGTTTTTAAAATATCATATACAGTGTCAAACTTGTCATTTTCTACATTCACACAAGTATTATTGATTAAAAAAACAATTTAGATCATTTTTAGGCTGAGCTCTCCAGTGACTCATGCTATGTTTAGAACATGCCCTGCGGGCCACTCATTGGGCCCATGCGGGCGACCAGGTGCCTGCGGGCACTGTGTTGGCTACCTCTGTGTTAGTGTTAGCATTAGCTTCTATCCTCCGTCTGTGTCTCCAGAGGATCCATTCAGGTACAGCTCTGAGTGTAGGTCATCTGTCTTTCTGCAGCTTTCAGAGCTGAGTTCAGGTCAAACTGAAGGAAACAGGTGAGTTCAGGTCGTGTTGATGTCGAGTCGAGACAGTGACCAAACGAACACTCACTTCCTGTCTGTGTGTGTATCCACAGTGCGTTAGCTGAGAGGAGGAAGAGGAAGTCTAAGTGGCTGCTAGAAGACGCCATCCCTAATGTAAGACCTCTGTTTCTACTTTACTACTGTTTCTACTGCTGTGATCACAACACTGACCTGTGTGTGCGTGTGCAGAATGAGCTGTCCTGCAGTTGGACGTCCAACCATCATATGGCCAACATCTTCGACTTCACCCTGGACGAACTGCAGAGTCTCAAGAGGTAAGACACTGATCAATACACCACTAATCCATACACCAGTGATCAATACACCAATGATCAGTCAGCTGATATACAGTACGTCATGTTATAGTATAAATACTCATAAATCCTTCATGTTATATATATGGTGTGTGTTCATGTTGTCATAACAACAAGTGTATAAACACTTCACACTACACAAATACAGGTACAGCTATAGATATACACACTACAGTAGGATACATACACACTACAGTAGGATATATACACACTACAGTAGGATACATACACACTACAGTAGGATATATACACACTACAGTAGGATACATACACACTACAGTAGGATATATACACACTACAGTAGGATACATACACACTACAGTAGGATATATACACACTACAGTAGGATACATACACACTACAGTAGGATATATACACACTACAGTAGGATACATACACACTACAGTAGGATATATACGCACTGCAGTAGGATATATACACACTACAGTAGGATACATACACACTACAGTAGGATATATACACACTACAGCAGGATATATACACACTACAGTAGGATACATATACACTACAGTAGGATATATACGCACTGCAGTAGGATATATACACACTACAGCAGGATATATACACACTACAGTAGGATACATACACACTACAGCAGGATATATACACACTACAGCAGGATATATACACACTACAGTAGGATACATACACACTACAGCAGGATATATACACACTACAGCAGGATATATACACACTACAGTAGGATATATACACACTACAGTAGGATATATACACACTACAGCAGGATATATACACACTACAGCAGGATATATACACACTACAGTAGGATACATACACACTACAGTAGAATATATACACACTACAGTAGGATATATACACACTACAGTAGGATACATACACACTACAGTAGGATATATACACACTACAGTAGGATACATACACACTACAG
The DNA here is from genome assembly GCF_041903045.1 of Epinephelus lanceolatus. Classification (NCBI taxonomy): domain Eukaryota; kingdom Metazoa; phylum Chordata; class Actinopteri; order Perciformes; family Serranidae; genus Epinephelus; species Epinephelus lanceolatus. The sequence goes on from NC_135742.1 coordinate 358,173, forward strand.
TAGGATATATACACACTACAGTAGGATACATACACACTACAGTAGGATATATACACACTACAGTAGGATATATACGCACTGCAGTAGGATATATACACACTACAGTAGGATACATACACACTACATTAGGATATATACATACTACAGCAGGATATATACACACTACAGTAGGATACATACATACTACAGTAGGATACATATACACTACAGTAGGATACATATACACTACAGTAGGATACATACATACTACAGTAGGATACATATACACTACAGTAGGATATATACATACTACAGTAGGATACATATACACTACAGTAGGATACATATACACTACAGTAGGATATATACGCACTGCAGTAGGATATATACACACTACAGCAGGATATATACACACTACAGCAGGATATATACACACTACAGTAGCATACATATACACTACAGTAGGATATATACGCACTGCAGTAGGATATATACACACTACAGCAGGATATATACACACTACAGTAGGATACATACACACTACAGCAGGATATATACACACTACAGCAGGATATATACACACTACAGTAGGATACATACACACTACAGCAGGATATATACACACTACAGCAGGATACATACACACTACAGTAGGATACATACACACTACAGTAGGATATATACACACTACAGCAGGATACATACACACTACAGCAGGATATATACACACTACAGTAGGATATATATATATATGTACTGTACATCTGACAGTGCTGTCCTCTGTCAGCAGCTCCAGTAGAACAGTCAGTATTGATCAGGACTCTACTGATGCTTCCACCTCTGGATCTGCTACAACCAGCGCCTCCTACCACTTCAGGTAACTGCACATCACTACACTGTTCTCCATCTTTAACCTCCATCTTCATCCTCCACCTTTATCCATCAACTTCATCCTCTACCTTCATCCTGTATCATCATCCTCCACCTTCATCCTCCACCTTTATCTATCAACTTCATTCTCCACCTTCATCTTCCACGTTCATCCTCCACCTTTATCCATCAACTTCATCCTCCACCTTCATCCTCTACCTTCATCCTCCACCTTTATCCTCCACCTTCATCCTCCACCTTCATCTTCCACGTTCATCCTCCACCTTTATCCATCAACTTCATCCTCCACCTTCATCCTCTACCTTCATCCTCCACCTTTATCCATCAACTTCATCCTCCACCTTCATCTTCCACGTTCATCCTCCATCTTTATCCATCAACTTCATTCTCCACCTTCATCTTCCACATTCATCCTCCAGCTTTATCCATCAACTTCATCCTCCACCTTCATCCTCTACCTTCATCCTCCACCTTTATCCATCAACTTCATCCTCCACCTTCATCCTCCACCTTTATCCATCAACTTCATCCTCCACCTTCATCCTCCACCTTCATCTTCCACGTTCATCCTCCATCTTTATCCATCAACTTCATCCTCAACCTTCATCCTCCACCTTCATCCTCAACCCTCATCCTCCACCTTCATCCTCTACCTTCATCCTCCACCTTTATCCTCAACCTTCATCCTCAACCCTCATCCTCCACCTTCATCCTCCACCTTTATCCTGTACCTTCATCCTCCACCTTTATCCTCAACCTTTATCCTCAACCTTCATTCTCCACCTTCATTCTCCACTTTTATCCTCAGTCTTCATCCTCCAACTTTGTCCTCAATCTTCATCCTCCACCATCATCCTCCACCTTTATCCTGTACCTTCATCCTCCATCTTTATCCTCAACCTTCATCCTCAACCTTCATTCTCCACCTTCATTCTCCACCTTTATCCTCAGTCTTCATTCTCCACCTTTATCCATCAACTTTATCCTCAACCTTCATCCTCTACCTTCATTCTCCACCCTCATCCTACACCTTTATCCTCAACCTTCATCATCCACCTTTAGCCATCAACTTCGTCCTCTACTTTCATCCTCAATCTTCATCCTCCACCTTCATTCTCCACCATCATCCTCCACCTTTATCCTCAATCTTCATCCTCTACTTTCATCCTCCACCTTTATCCATCAACTTTATCCTCCACTTTTATCCTCAACCCTCATCATCCGCCTTTATCCTCTACCTTCATCCATCAACTTCATCCTCCATCTTCATCCTCCACCCTCATCCTCCATCTTTATCCTCAATCTTCATTATCCACCTTTAGCCATCAACTTCGTCCTCTACTTTCATCCTCAACCTTCATCCTCCACCTTCATTCTCCACCATCATCCTCCACCTTTATCCTCAATCTTCATCCTCCACTTTCATCCACCACTTTCATCCTCTACTTTCATCCTCAACCTTCATTCTCCATCCTCCACCTTCATTCTCCACCTTTATCCTCAACCTTCATCCTCCACCTTTATTCTCCACCTTCATCCTCAACCTTTACCCTCAATCTTCATTCTCCACCTTCATTCTCCACCTTTATCCTCAATCTTCATCCTCCACCTTTATCCTCAATCTTCATCCTCTACCTTTGTCCTCAACCTTCATCCTCAACCCTCGTCCTCCACCTTCATCCTCCACCTTTATCCTGTACCTTCATCCTCCACCTTTATCCTCAACCTTCATCCTCAACCCTCATCCTCCACCTTCATCCTCCATCTTTATCCTCAACCTTCATCCTCAACCGTCATTCTCCACCTTCATTCTCCACCTTTATTCTCAATCTTCATCCTCCACCTTCATCCTCAATCTTCATCCTCTACCTTTGTCCTCAACCTTCATGCTCCACCTTTATTCTCCACCTTCATCCTCAACCTTTACCCTCAACCTTCATCCTCTATCTTCATCCTCCACCTTTATCCATCAACTTCATCCTCAACCTTCATCCTCCACCTTCATTTTCCACCATCATCCTCCACCTTTATCCTCAATCTTCATCCTCCACTTTTATCCACCACCTTTATCCATCAGCTTCATCCTCCACCCTCATCCTCCACCTTTATCCTCAACCTTCATCATCCACCTTTAGCCATCAACTTCATCCTCTACTTTCATCCTCAACCTTCATCCTCCACCTTCATTCTCCACCATCATCCTCCACCTTTATCCTCAATCTTCATCCACCACTTTCATCCTCTACCTTCATCCTCCACCTTTATCCTCAACCTTCATCATCCACCTTTAGCCATCAACTTCATCCTCTACTTTCATCCTCAACCTTCATCCTCCACCTTCATTCTCCACCATCATCCTCCACCTTTATCCTCAATCTTCATCCACCACTTTCATCCTCTACCTTCATTCTCCACCCTCATCCTCCACCTTTATCCTCAACCTTCATCATCCACCTTTAGCCATCAACTTCGTCCTCTACTTTCATCCTCAACCTTCATCCTTCATGGTGGCAGTGATGTCCAGCAGTAACAGGAAGTCTCTCTGTGACCTTTGACCTGTGTGTCCTCAGGAGGAGGGTGGGCAGCAGGAAAAGGAAGTTACCTAGCAACAGCTACAGCCAGTGGGCCAATCGCAGCGAGGTGGGGGAGGAGCTTGGAGGCGAGGAGCCCTCTGGGATGCTGGAGGACCAAGAAGCTACGAACCACCTGACCTCAGACCCCTCCCACTTCCTATCTGACTCATCCCACCTCCACTCCTCCATTTCCTCGTATTTCGGAGTGGCGGGCAGACTGACCAACGGGGAGAGGTACCAGGTGTTGGCTCGCCGCGTCACTCCTCAGGGGACGGTCCAGTACCTGCTGGAGTGGGAGGGGACAACACCTTATTAGTACAGAGTCTCAGGTCACATGTGACGCTTTGACTCCTCCTCCTCCTGAGCCTGCCTCAGTCAGCTGGCTGCTGATTGGTCCACATCACACATAGATCACCTGTTCAGATTTTAATCTAAGTTATTGTTTTTATTTTCTCAAAAACATAAACACAGATAATCCATCCTGTTTTTAATGTCAGTCTACTCACAACGTCCTGTTAGTGTCAGACCCCAAACCTGGTCCACAGTCCGTGTACTCAATCTGAGACAGTAATCCACATGTCCCCACAAACCTGTGTCAGGCACATGTCCCCACAACCCCAAATGTCCCCACAAACCTGTGTCAGGCACATGTCCCCACAACCCCAAATGTCCCCACAAACCTCTATCAGATGTGTGTCCTCACTGAGGGCTAGTTTGGATGATGGAGGAATCAAAGCAGACCATGAGCCTGTTAAATCAGTGTTAGACAAGAACGAACAAAAAGTTGAAGTTCAGCCAAAGACCGAGTGCACACACACACACACACACATACACACACACACACACACACACTAAGACACATGCACTCACACACAGTCAGTAGTGTTCTGGATGTTCTGCAGATGTTTGCGTCTCTGCTGTTTAGAACCAAACACATTTCTTTCCTTCATCCTCTTGTTCGTCTTCTTCCTCTTCCTCTGACATGTGAGACAGTCAGAGGCTCCTGTAGCTCCACCCACCCCCCCGGCTGTCAGACAGCTCTGCCCTGCTGGACGGACAGATGGATATGTGTGTCATGTTTGAAGCACCTGAACAGAAGAAGCACTTCACACCTCTGATCTGTTTCATCACCTTTTGTGACATCACTGAGTGAGTGTGGCCTTTTTGTGGTGACGGTGACATCACACTCGTTAATATGAGTTAATATCAGACTTCAGCAGTTCACACAGGTGAGGAGGGGGAGGAGCCTGAGTGACCTCTGAAGTTTCAAACTTCCTGTTTGACTGTTTGTGATATTTAATCACCTGAAGAACGACAGGAAAAACTGCAACTGGCCTCCACCTCCCAGAATTCAGTGTGTTTCCTGTCAGCTGTCCTCTTGCACTATCGTCACGGTGACTATCTATGCAAACACCTGATCACAGTGATTGATCTGTGAAACTAAAATAATAAATGTTAGTGACATCAAAGGTTAGCTTGAAGCTAACGTAGCCCAATGGTTTGAATGAGGAATGCTAATATTGCTAACAGTCTCTGAGACGTTAAACTTTCACTCTGTCACTTTAAACGTGCAGCTCCTCCTTGCTGCCATGGTAACCGTGATCCACTCCCATTGGCCTGTTCAACGGTTGTTTTCATTATGTGACTTTGTTCTTTTTTTCTGTTCAGCTGACCAATCAGCTGCCAGCTTTCTTTGGAATAAAAAAAACCTCTTGTTTGATCTCTGACCTCCTCTTTGTGTGTGTGTGTGTGTGTGTGTGTGTGTGTGTACCTGTACTTGCTACATTGTGAGAATCGTCATATGTTTTAAACCAACAGAGTGAGGACATTTTTGAACTCCATATTGTTTAGTAGGCATGTCTGAGGTTAACCTATAGGTTCAGGTTAAGGTGAGGAGGAACAGGAATGCACCATGTTAACAGAGGTCCTCAGATTGATAGCAGCATCAGAATGTGTGTTTGCAGCAGTGAGAGTGCGACAGGTGATTATCTGATAAATCCATTAAGGTGTTAAACTGCACGTGAGAACCACAACACACCAAGAGACACTCACACAGGTGAGGTGTGTCCTGATGGTCCCTGTGGACGACTAGGTTTGTCCTCCTGAGGGTCCCAGTAAAAAAGACAGGCGGAGAGATCAAGTTTTCTTACAGCATGAGAAGACACCGATAAACAGCTAAGGACACGAACTACAGGGTCTTTATCTACTTGTCTCTGTGTTCACCTGTCTCTGTGTTCACCTGTCTCTGTGTTCACCTGTCTCTGTGTTCATGTGTCTTTGTGTTCACCTGTCTCTCTGTTCACCTGTCTCTGTGTTCATCTGTCTCTGTGTTCACCTGTCTCTGTGTTCACCTGTCTCTGTGTTCATCTGTCTCTGTGTTCACCTGTCTCTGTGTTCATCTGTCTCTGTGTTCATGTGTCTCTGTGTTCACCTGTCTCTGTGTTCATGTGTCTCTGTGTTCATGTGTCTCTGTGTTCACCTGTCTCTGTGTTCACCTGTCTCTGTGTTCACCTGTCTCTGTGTTCATGTGTCTCTGTGTTCATGTGTCTCTGTGTTCATCTGTCTCTGTGTTCACCTGTCTCTGTGTTCACCTGTCTCTGTGTTCATGTGTCTCTGTGTTCACCTGTCTCTGTGTTCACGTGTCTCTGTGTTCACCTGTCTCTGTGTTCACCTGTCTCTGTGTTCACCTGTCTCTGTGTTCACCTGTCTCTGTGTTCATGTGTCTTTGTGTTCACCTGTCTCTGTGTTCATGTGTCTTTGTGTTCACCTGTCTCTGTGTTCATGTGTCTGTGTTCACCTGTCTCTGTGTTCGCCTGTCTCTGTGTTCACCTGTCTCTGTGTTCATGTGTCTGTGTTCATCTGTCTCTGTGTTCATCTGTCTCTGTGTTCACCTGTCTCTGTGTTCATCTGTCTCTGTGTTCATCTGTCTCTGTGTTCACCTGTCTCTGTGTTCATGTGTCTGTGTTCACCTGTCTCTGTGTTCATCTGTCTCTGTGTTCACCTGTCTCTGTGTTCACCTGTCTCTGTGTTCACCTGTCTCTGTGTTCATGTGTCTGTGTTCATCTGTCTCTGTGTTCATCTGTCTCTGTGTTCACCTGTCTCTGTGTTCATCTGTCTCTGTGTTCATCTGTCTCTGTGTTCACCTGTCTCTGTGTTCACCTGTCTCTGTGTTCATCTGTCTCTGTGTTCACCTGTCTCTGTGTTCATCTGTCTCTGTGTTCATCTGTCTCTGTGTTCACCTGTCTCTGTGTTCATCTGTCTCTGTGTTCACCTGTCTCTGTGTTCACCTGTCTCTGTGTTCATGTGTCTGTGTTCATCTGTCTCTGTGTTCACCTGTCTCTGTGTTCATCTGTCTCTGTGTTCACCTGTCTCTGTGTTCACCTGTCTCTGTGTTCACCTGTCTCTGTGTTCACCTGTCTCTGTGTTCATGTGTCTGTGTTCATCTGTCTCTGTGTTCACCTGTCTCTGTGTTCATCTGTCTCTGTGTTCACCTGTCTCTGTGTTCACCTGTCTCTGTGTTCACCTGTCTCTGTGTTCATCTGTCTCTGTGTTCATCTGTCTCTGTGTTCATCTGTCTCTGTGTTCATCTGTCTCTGTGTTCACCTGTCTCTGTGTTCATCTGTCTCTGTGTTCATCTGTCTCTGTGTTCACCTGTCTCTGTGTTCATCTGTCTCTGTGTTCACCTGTCTCTGTGTTCACCTGTCTCTGTGTTCACCTGTCTCTGTGTTCACCTGTCTCTGTGTTCACGTGTCTCTGTGTTCACCTGTCTCTGTGTTCATGTGTCTCTGTGTTCACCTGTCTCTGTGTTCACCTGTCTCTGTGTTCACCTGTCTCTGTGTTCATGTGTCTCTGTGTTCATGTGTCTCTGTGTTCACCTGTCTCTGTGTTCACCTGTCTCTGTGTTCATGTGTCTCTGTGTTCACCTGTCTCTGTGTTCACCTGTCTCTGTGTTCATGTGTCTCTGTGTTCACCTGTCTCTGTGTTCACGTGTCTCTGTGTTCACCTGTCTCTGTGTTCATGTGTCTCTGTGTTCACCTGTCTCTGTGTTCACCTGTCTCTGTGTTCATGTGTCTCTGTGTTCATGTGTCTCTGTGTTCATCTGTCTTTGTTCACCTGTCTCTGTGTTCACCTGTCTCTGTGTTCACGTGTCTCTGTGTTCATGTGTCTCTGTGTTCATGTGTCTCTTTGTTCACCTGTCTCTGTGTTCACCTGTCTCTTTGTTCATCTGTCTCTGTGTTCACCTGTCTCTTTGTTCATCTGTCTCTGTGTTCATGTGTCTCTGTGTTCACCTGTCTCTGTGTTCATCTGTCTCTTTGTTCACCTGTCTCTGTGTTCACCTGTCTCTTTGTTCATCTGTCTCTGTGTTCACCTGTCTCTGTGTTCACCTGTCTCTGTGTTCATGTGTGTCTGTGTTCACCTGTCTCTGTGTTCACCTGTCTCTGTGTTCATCTGTCTCTGTGTTCACCTGTCTCTGTGTTCACCTGTCTCTTTGTTCACCTGTCTCTTTGTTCACCTGTCTCTTTGTTCACCTGTCTCTGTGTTCATGTGTCTCTGTGTTCACCTGTCTCTGTGTTCATGTGTCTCTGTGTTCACCTGTTTCTGTGTTCACCTGTCTCTGTGTTCACCTGTCTCTTTGTTCACCTGTCTCTTTGTTCACCTGTCTCTTTGTTCACCTGTCTCTGTGTTCATGTGTCTCTGTGTTCACCTGTCTCTGTGTTCATGTGTCTCTGTGTTCATCTGTCTCTGTGTTCATCTGTCTCTTTGTTTACCTGTCTCTGTGTTCACCTGTCTCTTTGTTCACCTGTCTCTGTGTTCACCTGTCTCTGTGTTCACCTGTCTCTGTGTTCATGTGTCTCTGTGTTCATGTGTCTCTGTGTTCATGTGTCTCTGTGTTCACGTGTCTCTGTGTTCATCTGTCTCTTTGTTCATGTGTCTCTGTGTTCATGTGTCTCTGTGTTCACCTGTCTCTGTGTTCACCTGTCTCTGTGTTCATCTGTCTCTGTGTTCATCTGTCTCTGTGTTCACCTGTCTCTGTGTTCACCTGTCTCTGTGTTCACCTGTCTCTGTGTTCACCTGTCTCTGTGTTCATCTGTCTCTGTGTTCACCTGTCTCTGTGTTCACCTGTCTCTGTGTTCACCTGTCTCTGTGTTCATGTGTCTCTGTGTTCACCTGTCTCTGTGTTCACCTGTCTCTGTGTTCATCTGTCTCTGTGTTCACCTGTCTCTGTGTTCACCTGTCTCTGTGTTCATCTGTCTCTGTGTTCACCTGTCTCTGTGTTCACCTGTCTCTGTGTTCATGTGTCTCTGTGTTCACCTGTCTCTGTGTTCACCTGTCTCTGTGTTCACGTGTCTCTGTGTTCACGTGTCTCTGTGTTCACCTGTCTCTGTGTTCATGTGTCTCTGTGTTCACCTGTCTCTGTGTTCATGTGTCTCTGTGTTCATCTGTCTCTGTGTTCACCTGTCTCTGTGTTCATGTGTCTCTGTGTTCATGTGTCTCTGTGTTCATCTGTCTCTGTGTTCACCTGTCTCTGTGTTCACCTGTCTCTGTGTTCACCTGTCTCTGTGTTCATCTGTCTCTGTGTTCACCTGTCTCTGTGTTCACGTGTCTCTGTGTTCACCTGTCTCTGTGTTCATCTGTCTCTGTGTTCACCTGTCTCTGTGTTCACCTGTCTCTGTGTTCACCTGTCTCTGTGTTCACCTGTCTCTGTTCATGTGTCTCTGTGTTCATCTGTCTCTGTGTTCACCTGTCTCTGTGTTCACCTGTCTCTGTGTTCACCTGTCTCTGTGTTCACCTGTCTCTGTGTTCACCTGTCTCTGTGTTCACGTGTCTCTGTGTTCATGTGTCTCTGTGTTCATGTGTCTCTGTGTTCATGTGTCTCTGTGTTCATGTGTCTCTGTGTTCACCTGTCTCTGTGTTCATGTGTGTCTGTGTTCACCTGTCTCTGTGTTCACCTGTCTCTGTGTTCATCTGTCTCTGTGTTCACCTGTCTCTGTGTTCACCTGTCTCTTTGTTCACCTGTCTCTTTGTTCACCTGTCTCTTTGTTCACCTGTCTCTGTGTTCATGTGTCTCTGTGTTCACCTGTCTCTGTGTTCATGTGTCTCTGTGTTCACCTGTTTCTGTGTTCACCTGTCTCTGTGTTCACCTGTCTCTTTGTTCACCTGTCTCTTTGTTCACCTGTCTCTTTGTTCACCTGTCTCTGTGTTCATGTGTCTCTGTGTTCACCTGTCTCTGTGTTCATGTGTCTCTGTGTTCATCTGTCTCTGTGTTCATCTGTCTCTTTGTTTACCTGTCTCTGTGTTCACCTGTCTCTTTGTTCACCTGTCTCTGTGTTCACCTGTCTCTGTGTTCACCTGTCTCTGTGTTCATGTGTCTCTGTGTTCACGTGTCTCTGTGTTCATCTGTCTCTTTGTTCACGTGTCTCTGTGTTCATCTGTCTCTGTGTTCACGTGTCTCTGTGTTCATCTGTCTCTTTGTTCATGTGTCTCTGTGTTCATGTGTCTCTGTGTTCACCTGTCTCTGTGTTCACCTGTCTCTGTGTTCACCTGTCTCTGTGTTCATCTGTCTCTGTGTTCATCTGTCTCTGTGTTCATCTGTCTCTGTGTTCACCTGTCTCTGTGTTCACCTGTCTCTGTGTTCACCTGTCTCTGTGTTCATCTGTCTCTGTGTTCACCTGTCTCTGTGTTCACCTGTCTCTGTGTTCACCTGTCTCTGTGTTCACCTGTTTCTGTGTTCATGTGTCTCTGTGTTCACCTGTCTCTGTGTTCACCTGTTTCTGTGTTCATGTGTCTCTGTGTTCACCTGTCTCTGTGTTCATCTGTCTCTGTGTTCATCTGTCTCTGTGTTCATCTGTCTCTGTGTTCATCTGTCTCTGTGTTCACCTGTCTCTGTGTTCATCTGTCTCTGTGTTCACCTGTCTCTGTGTTCACCTGTCTCTGTGTTCATCTGTCTCTGTGTTCACCTGTCTCTGTGTTCACCTGTCTCTGTGTTCATGTGTCTCTGTGTTCATGTGTCTCTGTGTTCATGTGTCTCTGTGTTCATCTGTCTCTGTGTTCACCTGTCTCTGTGTTCACGTGTCTCTGTGTTCATGTGTCTCTGTGTTCACCTGTCTCTGTGTTCACCTGTCTCTGTGTTCACCTGTCTCTGTGTTCATCTGTCTCTGTGTTCACCTGTCTCTGTGTTCATGTGTCTCTGTGTTCACCTGTCTCTGTGTTCATGTGTCTCTGTGTTCATGTGTCTCTGTGTTCATCTGTCTCTGTGTTCACCTGTCTCTGTGTTCATCTGTCTCTGTGTTCATGTGTCTCTGTGTTCACCTGTCTCTGTGTTCACCTGTCTCTGTGTTCACCTGTCTCTGTGTTCATCTGTCTCTGTGTTCACCTGTCTCTGTGTTCACGTGTCTCTGTGTTCACCTGTCTCTGTGTTCACCTGTCTCTGTGTTCATCTGTCTCTGTGTTCACCTGTCTCTGTGTTCACCTGTCTCTGTGTTCATCTGTCTCTGTGTTCACCTGTCTCTGTGTTCACCTGTCTCTGTGTTCATCTGTCTCTGTGTTCATCTGTCTCTGTGTTCACCTGTCTCTGTGTTCATCTGTCTCTGTGTTCACCTGTCTCTGTGTTCACCTGTCTCTGTGTTCACCTGTCTCTGTGTTCACCTGTCTCTGTGTTCACCTGTCTCTGTTCATGTGTCTCTGTGTTCATCTGTCTCTGTGTTCACCTGTCTCTGTGTTCACCTGTCTCTGTGTTCACCTGTCTCTGTGTTCATGTGTCTCTGTGTTCATGTGTCTCTGTGTTCACCTGTCTCTGTGTTCACCTGTCTCTGTGTTCATCTGTCTCTGTGTTCACGTGTCTCTGTGTTCACGTGTCTCTGTGTTCATCTGTCTCTGTGTTCACCTGTCTCTGTGTTCACCTGTCTCTGTGTTCATGTGTCTCTGTGTTCATGTGTCTCTGTGTTCATGTGTCTCTGTGTTCATGTGTCTCTGTGTTCATCTGTCTCTGTGTTCACCTGTCTCTGTGTTCATGTGTCTCTGTGTTCATGTGTCTCTGTGTTCACGTGTCTCTGTGTTCATCTGTCTCTTTGTTCACGTGTCTCTGTGTTCATCTGTCTCTGTGTTCACGTGTCTCTGTGTTCATGTGTCTCTGTGTTCACGTGTCTCTGTGTTCACGTGTCTCTGTGTTCATCTGTCTCTTTGTTCACCTGTCTCTGTGTTCATCTGTCTCTTTGTTCATGTGTCTCTGTGTTCATGTGTCTCTGTGTTCACCTGTCTCTGTGTTCACCTGTCTCTGTGTTCATCTGTCTCTGTGTTCATCTGTCTCTGTGTTCACGTGTCTCTGTGTTCACCTGTCTCTTTGTTCATGTGTCTCTGTGTTCACCTGTCTCTGTGTTCACCTGTCTCTGTGTTCACCTGTCTCTGTGTTCATCTGTCTCTGTGTTCACCTGTCTCTGTGTTCACCTGTCTCTGTGTTCATCTGTCTCTGTGTTCACCTGTCTCTGTGTTCACCTGTCTCTGTGTTCACCTGTCTCTGTGTTCACCTGTTTCTGTGTTCACGTGTCTCTGTGTTCACCTGTCTCTGTGTTCACCTGTCTCTGTGTTCATCTGTCTCTGTGTTCACCTGTCTCTGTGTTCACCTGTCTCTGTGTTCACCTGTCTCTGTGTTCATCTGTCTCTGTGTTCACCTGTCTCTGTGTTCACCTGTCTCTGTGTTCATGTGTCTCTGTGTTCACCTGTCTCTGTGTTCACCTGTCTCTGTGTTCATGTGTCTCTGTGTTCATGTGTCTCTGTGTTCACCTGTCTCTGTGTTCATGTGTCTCTGTGTTCACCTGTCTCTGTGTTCATGTGTCTCTGTGTTCATCTGTCTCTGTGTTCACCTGTCTCTGTGTTCATGTGTCTCTGTGTTCATGTGTCTCTGTGTTCATCTGTCTCTGTGTTCACCTGTCTCTGTGTTCACCTGTCTCTGTGTTCACCTGTCTCTGTGTTCATCTGTCTCTGTGTTCACCTGTCTCTGTGTTCACGTGTCTCTGTGTTCACCTGTCTCTGTGTTCACCTGTCTCTGTGTTCACCTGTCTCTGTGTTCATCTGTCTCTGTGTTCATCTGTCTCTTTGTTCATCTGTCTCTGTGTTCACCTGTCTCTGTGTTCATCTGTCTCTGTGTTCACCTGTCTCTGTGTTCACCTGTCTCTGTGTTCATGTGTCTCTGTGTTCATGTGTCTCTGTGTTCACCTGTCTCTGTGTTCACCTGTCTCTGTGTTCATCTGTCTCTGTGTTCACCTGTCTCTGTGTTCACCTGTCTCTGTGTTCATGTGTCTCTGTGTTCATCTGTCTCTGTGTTCACCTGTCTCTGTGTTCACCTGTCTCTGTGTTCACCTGTCTCTGTGTTCACCTGTCTCTGTGTTCATGTGTCTCTGTGTTCACCTGTCTCTGTGTTCACCTGTGTCTGTGTTCACGTGTCTCTGTGTTCATCTGTCTCTGTGTTCACCTGTCTCTGTGTTCACCTGTCTCTGTGTTCACGTGTGTCTGTGTTCATGTGTCTCTGTGTTCATGTGTCTCTGTGTTCATCTGTCTCTTTGTTCACCTGTCTCTGTGTTCACCTGTCTCTGTGTTCATGTGTATCTGTGTTCACCTGTCTCTGTGTTCATGTGTATCTGTGTTCACCTGTCTCTGTGTTCATCTGTCTCTGTGTTCACCTGTCTCTGTGTTCACCTGTCTCTTTGTTCACCTGTCTCTTTGTTCACCTGTCTCTGTGTTCACCTGTCTCTGTGTTCACCTGTCTCTTTGTTCACCTGTCTCTTTGTTCACCTGTCTCTGTGTTCACCTGTCTCTGTGTTCACCTGTCTCTGTGTTCACCTGTCTCTGTGTTCATGTGTCTCTGTGTTCACCTGTCTCTGTGTTCACCTGTCTCTGTGTTCACCTGTCTCTGTGTTCACCTGTCTCTGTGTTCACCTGTCTCTTTGTTCACCTGTCTCTTTGTTCACCTGTCTCTGTGTTCACCTGTCTCTGTGTTCACCTGTCTCTGTGTTCACCTGTCTCTGTGTTCATCTGTCTCTGTGTTCATGTGTATCTGTGTTCACCTGTTTCTGTGTTCATCTGTCTCTTTGTTTACCTGTCTCTGTGTTCACCTGTCTCTTTGTTCACCTGTCTCTGTGTTCACCTGTCTCTGTGTTCATGTGTCTCTGTGTTCATCTGTCTCTGTGTTCACCTGTCTCTGTGTTCATGTGTATCTGTGTTCACCTGTCTCTGTGTTCGCCTGTCTCTGTGTTCATCTGTCTCTGTGTTCACCTGTCTCTTTGTTCACCTGTCTCTGTGTTCATGTGTCTCTGTGTTCACCTGTTTCTGTGTTCACCTGTCTCTGTGTTCACCTGTCTCTGTGTTCACCTGTCTCTGTGTTCACCTGTCTCTGTGTTCATGTGTCTCTGTGTTCATGTGTCTCTGTGTTCACCTGTCTCTTTGTTCACCTGTCTCTGTGTTCACCTGTCTCTGTGTTCATGTGTCTCTGTGTTCATCTGTCTCTGTGTTCACCTGTCTCTGTGTTCACCTGTCTCTGTGTTCATGTGTATCTGTGTTCACCTGTCTCTGTGTTCGCCTGTCTCTGTGTTCATCTGTCTCTGTGTTCACCTGTCTCTGTGTTCATCTGTCTCTGTGTTCACCTGTCTCTGTGTTCACCTGTCTCTTTGTTCACCTGTCTCTTTGTTCACCTGTCTCTGTGTTCATGTGTCTCTGTGTTCACCTGTTTCTGTGTTCATCTGTCTCTGTGTTCATCTGTCTCTGTGTTCACCTGTCTCTTTGTTCACCTGTCTCTTTGTTCACCTGTCTCTGTGTTCATGTGTCTCTGTGTTCACCTGTTTCTGTGTTCACCTGTCTCTGTGTTCACCTGTCTCTGTGTTCACCTGTCTCTGTGTTCACCTGTCTCTGTGTTCATGTGTCTCTGTGTTCACCTGTCTCTGTGTTCATGTGTCTCTGTGTTCACCTGTCTCTGTGTTCATGTGTCTCTGTGTTCACCTGTCTCTGTGTTCATGTGTCTCTGTGTTCACCTGTCTCTGTGTTCATGTGTCTCTGTGTTCACCTGTCTCTGTGTTCACCTGTCTCTGTGTTCACCTGTCTCTGTGTTCATGTGTGTCTGTGTTCACCTGTCTCTGTGTTCACCTGTCTCTGTGTTCATCTGTCTCTGTGTTCACCTGTCTCTGTGTTCACCTGTCTCTTTGTTCACCTGTCTCTTTGTTCACCTGTCTCTGTGTTCACCTGTCTCTGTGTTCATGTGTCTCTGTGTTCATGTGTCTCTGTGTTCACCTGTTTCTGTGTTCATCTGTCTCTGTGTTCATCTGTCTCTTTGTTTACCTGTCTCTGTGTTCACCTGTCTCTTTGTTCACCTGTCTCTGTGTTCACCTGTCTCTGTGTTCACCTGTCTCTGTGTTCATGTGTCTCTGTGTTCACCTGTCTCTGTGTTCATGTGTCTCTGTGTTCACGTGTCTCTGTGTTCATCTGTCTCTTTGTTCATCTGTCTCTTTGTTCATGTGTCTCTGTGTTCATGTGTCTCTGTGTTCATCTGTCTCTGTGTTCATCTGTCTCTGTGTTCACGTGTCTCTGTGTTCACGTGTCTCTGTGTTCATCTGTCTCTTTGTTCATGTGTCTCTGTGTTCACCTGTCTCTGTGTTCACCTGTCTCTGTGTTCATGTGTCTCTGTGTTCACCTGTCTCTGTGTTCACCTGTCTCTGTGTTCATCTGTCTCTGTGTTCATCTGTCTCTGTGTTCACCTGTCTCTGTGTTCACCTGTCTCTGTGTTCATGTGTCTCTGTGTTCACCTGTCTCTGTGTTCACCTGTCTCTGTGTTCATGTGTCTCTGTGTTCACCTGTCTCTGTGTTCACCTGTCTCTGTGTTCATGTGTCTCTGTGTTCACCTGTCTCTGTGTTCACCTGTCTCTGTGTTCATCTGTCTCTGTGTTCATCTGTCTCTGTGTTCACCTGTCTCTGTGTTCACCTGTCTCTGTGTTCACCTGTCTCTGTGTTCATGTGTCTCTGTGTTCACCTGTCTCTGTGTTCACCTGTCTCTGTGTTCATCTGTCTCTGTGTTCATCTGTCTCTGTGTTCATCTGTCTCTGTGTTCACCTGTCTCTGTGTTCATCTGTCTCTGTGTTCACCTGTCTCTGTGTTCACCTGTCTCTGTGTTCATCTGTCTCTGTGTTCACCTGTCTCTGTGTTCACGTGTCTCTGTGTTCACCTGTCTCTGTGTTCACCTGTCTCTGTGTTCACCTGTCTCTGTGTTCATCTGTCTCTGTGTTCACCTGTCTCTGTGTTCACCTGTCTCTGTGTTCATCTGTCTCTGTGTTCACCTGTCTCTGTGTTCACCTGTCTCTGTGTTCATGTGTCTCTGTGTTCACCTGTCTCTGTGTTCATGTGTCTCTGTGTTTATCTGTCTCTGTGTTCATCTGTCTCTGTGTTCACCTGTCTCTGTGTTCACCTGTCTCTGTGTTCACCTGTTTCTGTGTTCATGTGTCTCTGTGTTCACCTGTCTCTGTGTTCATCTGTCTCTGTGTTCATCTGTCTCTGTGTTCATCTGTCTCTGTGTTCATGTGTCTCTGTGTTCACCTGTCTCTGTGTTCATCTGTCTCTGTGTTCACCTGTCTCTGTGTTCATCTGTCTCTGTGTTCACCTGTCTCTGTGTTCACCTGTTTCTGTGTTCATGTGTCTCTGTGTTCACCTGTCTCTGTGTTCATCTGTCTCTGTGTTCACCTGTCTCTGTGTTCATCTGTCTCTGTGTTCACCTGTCTCTGTGTTCACCTGTTTCTGTGTTCATGTGTCTCTGTGTTCACCTGTCTCTGTGTTCATGTGTCTCTGTGTTCACCTGTCTCTTTGTTCATCTGTCTCTGTGTTCATCTGTCTCTGTGTTCATCTGTCTCTGTGTTCACCTGTCTCTGTGTTCACCTGTCTCTGTGTTCATGTGTCTCTGTGTTCACCTGTCTCTGTGTTCATGTGTCTCTGTGTTCACCTGTCTCTGTGTTCACCTGTCTCTGTGTTCACCTGTCTCTGTGTTCATGTGTCTCTGTGTTCATGTGTCTCTGTGTTCACCTGTCTCTGGGTTCACCTGTCTCTGTGTTCACCTGTCTCTGTGTTCACCTGTCTCTGTGTTCATGTGTCTCTGTGTTCATGTGTCTCTGTGTTCACCTGTCTCTGTGTTCATGTGTCTCTGTGTTCACCTGTCTCTGTGTTCACCTGTCTCTGTGTTCATGTGTCTCTGTGTTCATCTGTCTCTGTGTTCACCTGTTTCTGTGTTCATGTGTCTCTGTGTTCACCTGTCTCTGTGTTCACCTGTCTCTGTGTTCACCTGTCTCTGTGTTCATGTGTCTCTGTGTTCATCTGTCTCTGTGTTCACCTGTTTCTGTGTTCATGTGTCTCTGTGTTCACCTGTCTCTGTGTTCACCTGTCTCTGTGTTCATGTGTCTCTGTGTTCACCTGTCTCTGTGTTCACCTGTCTCTTTGTTCACCTGTCTCTGTGTTCACCTGTCTCTGTGTTCATGTGTCTCTGTGTTCACCTGTCTCTGTGTTCATCTGTCTCTTTGTTCACCTGTCTCTGTGTTCACCTGTCTCTGTGTTCATCTGTCTCTGTGTTCACCTGTCTCTGTGTTCACCTGTCTCTGTGTTCATCTGTCTCTGTGTTCACCTGTCTCTGTGTTCATCTGTCTCTGTGTTCACCTGTCTCTGTGTTCATGTGTCTCTGTGTTCATGTGTCTCTGTGTTCACCTGTTTCTGTGTTCACGTGTCTCTGTGTTCACCTGTCTCTGTGTTCATGTGTCTCTGTGTTCATGTGTCTCTGTGTTCACCTGTCTCTGTGTTCACCTGTCTCTGTGTTCACCTGTCTCTGTGTTCACCTGTCTCTGTGTTCACCTGTCTCTGTGTTCATGTGTCTCTGTGTTCACCTGTCTCTGTGTTCACCTGTCTCTGTGTTCATCTGTCTCTGTGTTCACCTGTCTCTGTGTTCATGTGTCTCTGTGTTCATGTGTCTCTGTGTTCACCTGTTTCTGTGTTCACGTGTCTCTGTGTTCACCTGTCTCTGTGTTCACCTGTCTCTGTGTTCATGTGTCTCTGTGTTCACCTGTCTCTGTGTTCACCTGTCTCTGTGTTCATGTGTCTCTGTGTTCACCTGTCTCTGTGTTCACCTGTCTCTGTGTTCATGTGTCTCTGTGTTCACCTGTCTCTGTGTTCACCTGTCTCTGTGTTCACCTGTCTCTGTGTTCATGTGTCTCTGTGTTCACCTGTCTCTGTGTTCACCTGTCTCTGTGTTCATCTGTCTCTGTGTTCACCTGTCTCTGTGTTCACCTGTCTCTGTGTTCATGTGTCTCTGTGTTCACCTGTCTCTGTGTTCATGTGTCTCTGTGTTCATGTGTCTCTGTGTTCATCTGTCTCTGTGTTCACCTGTCTCTGTGTTCACCTGTCTCTGTGTTCATCTGTCTCTGTGTTCACCTGTCTCTGTGTTCATCTGTCTCTGTGTTCACCTGTCTCTGTGTTCATCTGTCTCTGTGTTCACCTGTCTCTGTGTTCACCTGTCTCTGTGTTCATCTGTCTCTTTGTTCACCTGTCTCTGTGTTCATCTGTCTCTGTGTTCACCTGTCTCTGTGTTCATCTGTCTCTGTGTTCACCTGTCTCTGTGTTCATGTGTCTCTGTGTTCACCTGTCTCTGTGTTCACCTGTCTCTGTGTTCACCTGTCTCTGTGTTCATGTGTCTCTGTGTTCATGTGTCTCTGTGTTCATGTGTCTCTGTGTTAATGTGTCTCTGTGTTCATCTGTCTCTGTGTTCACGTGTCTCTGTGTTCACCTGTCTCTGTGTTCATGTGTCTCTGTGTTCACCTGTCTCTGTGTTCACCTGTCTCTGTGTTCATCTGTCTCTGTGTTCATCTGTCTCTGTGTTCATCTGTCTCTGTGTTCATCTGTCTCTGTGTTCATGTGTCTCTGTGTTCACCTGTCTCTGTGTTCATGTGTCTCTGTGTTCATGTGTCTCTGTGTTCACCTGTCTCTGTGTTCACGTGTCTCTGTGTTCACGTGTCTCTGTGTTCACCTGTCTCTGTGTTCACCTGTCTCTGTGTTCATCTGTCTCTGTGTTCACCTGTCTCTGTGTTCACCTGTCTCTGTGTTCACCTGTCTCTGTGTTCACCTGTCTCTGTGTTCACCTGTCTCTGTGTTCATCTGTCTCTGTGTTCACGTGTCTCTGTGTTCACGTGTCTCTGTGTTCACCTGTCTCTGTGTTCAGCTGTCTCTGTGTTCATGTTTCTCTGTGTTCACCTGTCTCTGTGTTCACCTGTCTCTGTGTTCACCTGTCTCTGTGTTCACCTGTCTCTGTGTTCACCTGTCTCTGTGTTCATCTGTCTCTGTGTTCACGTGTCTCTGTGTTCACGTGTCTCTGTGTTCACCTGTCTCTGTGTTCAGCTGTCTCTGTGTTCATGTTTCTCTGTGTTCACCTGTCTCTGTGTTCACCTGTCTCTGTGTTCATCTGTCTCTGTGTTCATGTGTCTCTGTGTTCACGTGTCTCTGTGTTCACCTGTCTCTGTGTTCAGCTGTCTCTGTGTTCATGTTTCTCTGTGTTCACCTGTCTCTGTGTTCACCTGTCTCTGTGTTCATCTGTCTCTGTGTTCACGTGTCTCTGTGTTCACGTGTCTCTGTGTTCACCTGTCTCTGTGTTCAGCTGTCTCTGTGTTCATGTTTCTCTGTGTTCACCTGTCTCTGTGTTCATCTGTCTCTGTGTTCATCTGTCTCTGTGTTCACCTGTCTCTGTGTTCATCTGTCTCTGTGTTCACCTGTCTCTGTGTTCATCTGTCTCTGTGTTCATCTGTCTCTGTGTTCACCTGTCTCTGTGTTCATGTGTCTCTGTGTTCACCTGTCTCTGTGTTCATGTGTCTCTGTGTTCACCTGTCTCTGTGTTCACCTGTCTCTGTGTTCATGTGTCTCTGTGTTCATCTGTCTCTGTGTTCACCTGTCTCTGTGTTCACCTGTCTCTGTGTTCACCTGTCTCTGTGTTCATGTGTCTCTGTGTTCACCTGTCTCTGTGTTCACCTGTCTCTGTGTTCACCTGTCTCTGTGTTCATGTGTCTCTGTGTTCATGTGTCTCTGTGTTCATCTGTCTCTGTGTTCATCTGTCTCTGTGTTCACCTGTCTCTGTGTTCACCTGTCTCTGTGTTCACCTGTCTCTGTGTTCATGTTTCTCTGTGTTCACCTGTCTCTGTGTTCATGTGTCTCTGTGTTCATCTGTCTCTGTGTTCACCTGTCTCTGTGTTCATGTGTCTCTGTGTTCATGTGTCTCTGTGTTCATCTGTCTCTGTGTTCATCTGTCTCTGTGTTCACCTGTCTCTGTGTTCACCTGTCTCTGTGTTCACCTGTCTCTGTGTTCATGTGTCTCTGTGTTCACCTGTCTCTGTGTTCATGTGTCTCTGTGTTCATGTGTCTCTGTGTTCACCTGTCTCTGTGTTCATGTGTCTCTGTGTTCATGTGTCTCTGTGTTCACCTGTCTCTGTGTTCATGTGTCTCTGTGTTCATCTGTCTCTGTGTTCACCTGTCTCTGTGTTCACCTGTCTCTGTGTTCATCTGTCTCTGTGTTCACGTGTCTCTGTGTTCACGTGTCTCTGTGTTCACGTGTCTCTGTGTTCACCTGTCTCTGTGTTCACCTGTCTCTGTGTTCACCGGTCTCTGTGTTCACCTGTCTCTGTGTTCATCTGTCTCTGTGTTCACCTGTCTCTGTGTTCACCTGTCTCTGTGTTCATGTGTCTCTGTGTTCATGTGTCTCTGTGTTCACCTGTCTCTGTGTTCATGTGTCTCTGTGTTCATGTGTCTCTGTGTTCATGTGTCTCTGTGTTCACCTGTCTCTGTGTTCACCTGTCTCTGTGTTCATGTGTCTCTGTGTTCATCTGTCTCTGTGTTCACCTGTCTCTGTGTTCACCTGTCTCTGTGTTCATCTGTCTCTGTGTTCACGTGTCTCTGTGTTCACGTGTCTCTGTGTTCACGTGTCTCTGTGTTCACCTGTCTCTGTGTTCATCTGTCTCTGTGTTCATGTGTCTCTGTGTTCACCTGTCTCTGTGTTCACCGGTCTCTGTGTTCACCTGTCTCTGTGTTCACCTGTCTCTGTGTTCACCTGTCTCTGTGTTCACCTGTCTCTGTGTTCATGTGTCTCTGTGTTCACCTGTCTCTGTGTTCATGTGTCTCTGTGTTCATGTGTCTCTGTGTTCACCTGTCTCTGTGTTCATCTGTCTCTGTGTTCACCTGTCTCTGTGTTCACCTGTCTCTGTGTTCACCTGTCTCTGTGTTCATGTGTCTCTGTGTTCACGTGTCTCTGTGTTCACCTGTCTCTGTGTTCATGTGTCTCTGTGTTCATGTGTCTCTGTGTTCACCTGTCTCTGTGTTCATGTGTCTCTGTGTTCACGTGTCTCTGTGTTCACCTGTCTCTGTGTTCACCTGTCTCTGTGTTCATGTGTCTCTGTGTTCATGTGTCTCTGTGTTCATGTGTCTCTGTGTTCATGTGTCTCTGTGTTCACCTGTCTCTGTGTTCACCTGTCTCTGTGTTCATGTGTCTCTGTGTTCATGTGTCTCTGTGTTCACCTGTCTCTGTGTTCATCTGTCTCTGTGTTCACCTGTCTCTGTGTTCACCTGTCTCTGTGTTCATCTGTCTCTGTGTTCATCTGTCTCTGTGTTCACCTGTCTCTGTGTTCACCTGTCTCTGTGTTCACCTGTCTCTGTGTTCATCTGTCTCTGTGTTCACCTGTCTCTGTGTTCACGTGTCTCTGTGTTCATGTGTCTCTGTGTTCACCTGTCTCTGTGTTCATCTGTCTCTGTGTTCACCTGTCTCTGTGTTCATGTGTCTCTGTGTTCACCTGTCTCTGTGTTCATGTGTCTCTGTGTTCACCTGTCTCTGTGTTCATCTGTCTCTGTGTTCATGTGTCTCTGTGTTCATGTGTCTCTGTGTTCACCTGTCTCTGTGTTCATGTGTCTCTGTGTTCATCTGTCTCTGTGTTCACCTGTCTCTGTGTTCACCTGTCTCTGTGTTCATCTGTCTCTGTGTTCACCTGTCTCTGTGTTCACGTGTCTCTGTGTTCACGTGTCTCTGTGTTCACCTGTCTCTGTGTTCATGTGTCTCTGTGTTCATCTGTCTCTGTGTTCACCTGTCTCTGTGTTCACGTGTCTCTGTGTTCATGTGTCTCTGTGTTCACCTGTCTCTGTGTTCACCGGTCTCTGTGTTCACCTGTCTCTGTGTTCATCTGTCTCTGTGTTCACCTGTCTCTGTGTTCACCTGTCTCTGTGTTCATGTGTCTCTGTGTTCATGTGTCTCTGTGTTCACCTGTCTCTGTGTTCACCTGTCTCTGTGTTCACCTGTCTCTGTGTTCATCTGTCTCTGTGTTCACCTGTCTCTGTGTTCATGTGTCTCTGTGTTCATCTGTCTCTGTGTTCACCTGTCTCTGTGTTCATCTGTCTCTGTGTTCATGTGTCTCTGTGTTCATGTGTCTCTGTGTTCACCTGTCTCTGTGTTCATGTGTCTCTGTGTTCATCTGTCTCTGTGTTCACCTGTCTCTGTGTTCACCTGTCTCTGTGTTCATCTGTCTCTGTGTTCACCTGTCTCTGTGTTCACGTGTCTCTGTGTTCACGTGTCTCTGTGTTCACGTGTCTCTGTGTTCACCTGTCTCTGTGTTCACCGGTCTCTGTGTTCACCTGTCTCTGTGTTCATCTGTCTCTGTGTTCACCTGTCTCTGTGTTCACCTGTCTCTGTGTTCATGTGTCTCTGTGTTCATGTGTCTCTGTGTTCACCTGTCTCTGTGTTCACCTGTCTCTGTGTTCATCTGTCTCTGTGTTCATCTGTCTCTGTGTTCATGTGTCTCTGTGTTCATGTGTCTCTGTGTTCATGTGTCTCTGTGTTCACCTGTCTCTGTGTTCATGTGTCTCTGTGTTCATGTGTCTCTGTGTTCATGTGTCTCTGTGTTCATGTGTCTCTGTGTTCACCTGTCTCTGTGTTCACGTGTCTCTGTGTTCACGTGTCTCTGTGTTCACCTGTCTCTGTGTTCACCTGTCTCTGTGTTCACCTGTCTCTGTGTTCATGTGTCTTTGTGTTCATCTGAGACAGAGACAGGTCAGTGATGTGATTGTGTAGATTACCCAGAATCCTCTCCTCTCTGTCTCAGAGGATCCTGTTGCAGTGATGGAAGAGCTGGTCAAACACCTGTCCAGGTGTCAACACATGGGCTGGATGAAAGTGATTGGTGAGTTGATGATTGACAGCTGCATCACAACAAATCAGATCATGAGACAGACGACCCAAAGACAAGTCTGATTGGCTGGTGATGTTTTGACCTTTAATATTTACCTGTTTTGTTCCTTAATCAAAAAACAAACTTAGTTACAAACTAACAGAAACACTGACACACAGTTCACCTGGACAACACAAAGATACACCTGTTATTACTCCTCCTACTGCTGCTGCTCAGTGTTGTTGTTTTTGTACATTAATGTTATTTGTTTGTTTGTAAATCAACAACTTAAAAACGGACAAACAATTTAAACAGACGTTAATTTAATTTATATAAAATCATCTCAAACTGATTAAAACCAGAATCAAACACTCAGTTTGACATTAAATTAAATCACTTCAGACAGAACCATCTTCAGTCCTGTCAGCTGTGATGTCAGCGGTGATGTCACTGCGTCCTGTAGCTAATTCAATAGGTTCATTCGAGATGAGCCAGGCCTGTGCAGATTCTTTCACTGGTGATCAGCGCACAATGCATGCCGGTTAGTTTTGTGTCCAACTTCATCCCGACTTGCTCTGACGTATTACAAAAGTGGACGGTGATAAAACCGCGAGAGCGAAGCGGCTGCAGCTTTTAGAGCCAGGCGCTGCAGCTGCTCTCCACTGACTGCACCGCCTGGCTCTCACCTGATGTCAGATGTCAACTCAACAAGATGACGTTTTAGATAAACTACTCATTTTTGTTGAATTTTAGAGATTAAGATTGTATTTGTCTCACCTGAAGGTTTATTCTGTGAACAGAAACATGTTGTGTGAAGTATTTAGCAACACAGAGACTGGTGGTCAGTGGGATGTGAGGATTCTTAAACTAACATCAGATGTGAAGCCCTGACTGTATCTGACTGAGCCTTAATGAAAGCTGTTGTCTTGTATCAAATATGAAGCTTACAGTCAGACACAGTGTGTTTCGCCTGTGTAGTTGAGGCGACAGGTCAAACTGATATGATGCTGATTTACAGCAGAGTTCATGAACCATGAACATAAACTACAGATCACCTGTAAAGCATTTTAATAAATTAATCTATCATAATTAAAACAACTGGAGACTGAAAACAAACTGATATATGGGTCTGATCACTTTTTTAATGAACTGACATCATTCCAGACAGGATGTTAGTGTGTGTGTGACTTCCTGTACGGACTGAAGGCTGCTGGAAACTGTCGGGAAACTGTCCGACTACACCGCAGCTTTTTGTCACCGCCCCCCGCTGCGGCCGCCTGCTCTCGTCTACTTTTCAGGCGAGGCGCAGTTCATCTCAAATGAGCCTAATAACTGACCTGTCGTCAGTCACAGTTTGATGATGTCATCGATGTGTGTGCTCCACACTCGTCCACATCAGTGACATCATCAATAATAAACAGAGTCCTGTCCTTTGAGGTCATCTGTAACACCTGTCCTGCTACTGCTGCTGTGGAACATGATGATGTTGTGATGATGTCACAGAGCTGAAGAGCGCCTCCATCCATTGGCTGTCATGTGGTCAGAGGGCAGAGCCTGACGTCTGGAGTAAGATGTTCTGCATCCTGTCTGACTCCCACTTACTGATGCTCAATAACCTGGAGGTACGAAACCAAACGCACCCAACGTTTGTTCTGATGCCACTCCGAAACAAACAAAAAACTAACATCATGTTTAATAAACAATAAATATAATGTTTAATAAACAAACATCATGTTTAATAAACAATAAACATAACGTTTAATAATCAATAAACATCATTTTCAATAAACAATAAACATCAGGTTTAATAAACAATAAACATCAAGTTGAATAAACAATAAACGTCAGGTTCAATAAACAAACATCCAGTTTAATAAACAATAAACATCATGTTCAATAAACAATAAACATCATGTTTAATAAACAATAAGCATCCAGTTAAATAAACAATAAATATCATGTTTAATAAACAATAAACATCAAGGTCAATAAACAATAAACATCATGTTTAATAAACAATGAACATCATGTTTAATAAACAATAAATAGCATGTTTAATAAACAAACATGTTTAATAAACAATAAATATCACGTTTAATACACAAACATCACGTTTAATAAACAATAAACATCATGTTTAATTAACAATAAACATCACGTTTAATAAACTATAAACATAACGTTTAATAATCAATGAACATCATGTTTAATATACAATAAACAGCATGTTTAATATACAATAAACATCATGTTTAATAAACAATAAACATCATGTGTAATAAACAATAAACATCAGGTTTAATAAACAATACACATCAAGTTCAATAAACAATAGACATCATTTTTAGTAAACAATAAACATCATGTTTAATACACAAGAAACATGTTTAATAAACAATGAACATCATGTTTAATATACAATAAACAGCATGTGTAATAAACAATAAACATCATGTGTAATAAACAATGAACATCATGTTTAATATACAATAAACAGCATGTTTAATAAACAATGAACATCATGTTTAATATACAGTAAACAGCATGTTTAATAAACAATAAACATCATGTGTAATAAACAATAAACATCAGGTTTAATAAACAATAAACATCAAGTTCAATAAACAATGAACATCATGTTTAATAAACAATAAACATCAAGTTCAATAAACAATAAACATGTTTAATAAACAATAAACATCATGTTTAATAAACAATGAACATCATGTTTAATATACAATAAACAACATGTTTAATAAACAATAAACAGCATGTTTAATAGACAATGAACATCATGTGTAATAAACAATAAACATCATGTTTAATTAACAATAAACATCACGTTTAATAAACAATAGACATCATTTTTAGTAAACAATAAACATCATGTTTAATAAACAAGAAACATCATGTTTAATATACAATAAACAGCATGTTTAATAAACAATGAACATCAAGTTCAATAAACAATAAACATCAGGTTTAATAAACAATAAACATCAAGTTCAATAAACAATAGACATCATTTTTAGTAAACAATAAACATCATGTTTAATAAACAATAAACAACATGTTTAATAAACAATAAACAGCATGTTTAATAGACAATGAACATCATGTGTAATAAACAATAAACATCATGTTTAATTAACAATAAACATCACGTTTAATAAACAATAGACATCATTTTTAGTAAACAATAAACATCATGTTTAATAAACAAGAAACATCAAGTTCAATAAACAATAAACATGTTTAATAAACAATAAACATCATGTTTAATAAACAATGAACATCAAGTTCAATAAACAATAAACATGTTTAATAAACAATAAACATCATGTTTAATATACAATAAACAGCATGTTTAATAAACAATAAACATCAAGTTCAATAAACAATAAACATGTTTAATAAACAATAAACATCATGTTTAATAAACAATGAACATCATGTTTAATATACAATAAACAGCATGTTTAATAAACAATAAACAGCATGTTTAATAAACAATGAACATCATGTGTAATAAACAATAAACATCATGTTTAATTAACAATAAACATCACGTTTAATAAACTATAAACATAACGTTTAATAATCAATGAACATCATGTTTAATATACAATAAACAGCATGTTTAGTAAACAATAAACATCAGGTTTAATAAACAATAAACATCAAGTTCAATAAACAATAGACATCATTTTTAGTAAACAATAAACATCATGTTTAATAAACAAGAAACATCATGTTTAATATACAATAAACAGCATGTTTAATAAACAATAAATATCAAGTTCAATAAACAATAAACATCATGTTTAATAAACAATGAACATCATGTTTAATATACAATAAACAGCATGTTTAATATACAATAAACATCATGTGTAATAAACAATAAACATCAGGTTTAATAAACAATAAACATCAAGTTCAATAAACAATAAACATCATTTTTAGTAAACAATAAACATCATGTTTAATACACAAGAAACATCATGTTTAATAAACAATGAACATCATGTTTAATATACAATAAACAGCATGTGTAATAAACAATAAACATCATGTGTAATAAACAATGAACATCATGTTTAATATACAATAAACAGCATGTTTAATAAACAATAAACATCAAGTTCAATAAACAATAAACATGTTTAATAAACAATAAACATCATGTTTAATAAACAATGAACATCATGTTTAATAAACAATGAACATCATGTTTAATATACAGTAAACATCATGTTTAATAAACAGCATGTTTAATAGACAATGAACATCATGTGTAATAAACAATAAACATCATGTTTAATATACAATAAACAGCATGTTTAATAAACAATAAACATCATGTGTAATAAACAATAAACATCAGGTTTAATAAACAATAAACATCAAGTTCAATAAACAATGAACATCATGTTTAATACACAATAAACAGCATGTTTAATAAACAATAAACATCAAGTTCAATAAACAATAAACATGTTTAATAAACAATGAACATCATGTTTAATATACAATAAACAGCATGTTTAATAAACAATAAACAGCATGTTTAATAGACAATGAACATCATGTGTAATAAACAATAAACATCATATTTAATAAACAATGAACATCATGTTTAATATACAGTAAACAGCATGTTTAATAAACAAACATCATGTGTAATAAACAATAAACATCAGGTTTAATACACAATAAACATCATGTTTAGTAAACAATAAACATCACATTTAATAAACAATAAATATCACGTTTAATAAACAATAAACATCAAGTTCAATAAACAATAAACATCACGTTTAATAATCAATAAACATCATGTTTAATAAACAATAAACATCACGTTTAATAAACAATAAACATCATGTTTAATAAACAATGAACATCATGTTTAATATACAATAAACAGCATGTTTAATAAACAAACATCATGTGTAATAAACAAACATCATGTTTAGTAAACAATAAACATCACGTTTAGTAAACAATAAACATCATGTTTAATACACAATAAACAGCATGTTTAATAAACAATAAGCATCATGTCTAATAAACAAGAAACATCAAGTTCAATAAACAATAAACATCATGTTTAGTAAACAATAAACATCATGTTTAATAAACAATAAATATCAAGTTCAATAAACAATAAACATCATGTTTAGTAAACAATAAACATCATGTTTAATACACAATAAATGTCACGTTTAGTAAACAATAAACATCATGTTTAATAAACAATAAACATCATGTTTAATACACAATAAACATCATGTTTAGTAAACAATAAACAGCATGTTTAATACACAATAAACATCATGTTTAGTAAACAATAAACATCATGTTTAATAAACAATAAACATCAAGTTCAATAAACAATAAACATGTTCAGTAAATAATAAACATCATGTTTAATACACAATAAACATCACATTTAACAAACAATAAATGTCACGTTTAATAAACAATAAACATCACGTTTAATAAACAATAAATATCACATTTAATAAACAATAAACATCAAGTTCAATAAACAATAAACATCACGTTTAATAAACAATAAATATCACATTTAATAAACAATAAACATTAGGTTTAATAAACAATAAACATCATGTTCAATAAACAATAAACAGCATGTTTAAGAAACAATAAACATCAAGAAACAAGAAACCACAATATTCATTGCCTTATAGAAGCTCAGTTTTAGTAAGTTTTCCAACTTTTGCCAAGAGGGAACTTTAGATATTGGTCCCTAGATTATGTTCACCCAGTTTCATGCAGATCGCTCAAACTTCCTAGGAAGAGATCCATTTGAAGTGTTTTTCAAAAAATTCAAAATGGCAGAAAATCTATATAAGCGGAAGTTATGGGTTCTTGAGGCAAATGTGTTCCTCATGAGGAGAGGCATCTCTGTGCAAAGTTTCATGTCTCTACCACATACGGGGCATGAGGTATGCCCATTCAAAGTTTGACATTTCAATGGGTTGCTATAGCGCCCCCCTTTGGCCAATTGATGTAATATTGCTTCATTGGCATCCTCCCATGACCCTCTACCACTGTGCCAAATTTCACATGGATTGACCAAGTCAGTGAGGAGAAAAATGTGGAACACACACACACACAGTTTTAGTCATTATATAGTAAGATCAGGTTCAATAAACAATAGACATCAAGTTTAATAAACAATAAACATCAGGTTCAATAAACAATAGACATCAAGTTTAATAAACAATAAACATGTTCAATAAAAAATAAACATCTTTCAACAGAGACAGAGGTATTCGGTGGAATAAGTGAAAAGCAAGGCTGAATAATAGCGGCGTGTTTTGATAGCGTAATCAAACAGCGTGCGGTGATGGACGGAGTAAAATGTCGGCAGTGTGGCAATATTTTACTCCGTCCATCACCGCACTCACATTTGCGACTAACAATAGTTTTGTGCGAGCAAAATAAAACATTCAGCAGCTGTGTGAGTACAGATTTCAACCAGCAGCAGAAATGAAAGGCGAATCCTGCCGGTTGTGGGTTGAACGGGGGTCACAGACACAGACAGGAATGTATTTCTATCAAATACAGCAGCCATAGTGCTCCGCGGTACAAGATAAGGCTTACCGGCGACGGAGAAGTCCGGCTCCAATAATGTCCTCTTCTTGGTGTCATGACTGCCCAGTAGTACATGAACAGCTGAGCCGTGGCGGCACACAGGTATGTGACGTGTCAGGAGAAACAAGCCGTTCACATTTCCACAAACCTCACCGCACTTTAGGGACTGTTCTTTACTTATGAAGGGACTGTTCTTTACTTGTCAGGGGAGGAGGGTGGCTGGTTGATTTTTATTTTATTTATTTATTTTATTTTGATCCCCCCTATGTTCATCACTTATTAATGCTGTTTTTGAAGTATGAATTAATCAATAAGTAATTTATTCCATTGAAATATCATTGATGTATTATAGAAAAGTGATTTATCTTTTTATAAATGACAAAAGGTACATCTGCCTCATTTTTGCTGTGGTATCCTGATACTACTCAGAACCATGATATTTTCATTGGTATCGTACAGTGGGTCCCAATTTTGGTACCGTGACAACACTAATCTGGAGGGTTCATCTGCAAAAACTAATGAAAAACTAAACAACGATATTCAGTATTCGGCCAAGCGTTTAATTTTATTTGGCTTTGGCCACAAATTTTCATTTTGGTGCATCCCTACTAAATGTTACATTTAATAAATGTGTTGTTGAATAAAGTACGTTACATGTCATAAACCAAATATTACTCCTTTTTTTCTTCTTCTCCTTCTTCTCCTCCTCCTTCTCCTTCTTCTTCTTCTTCTCCTCCTTCTCCTCCTTCTTCCTCTTCTCCTTCTCCTTCTTCTTCTCCTTCTTCTTCTCCTTCTTCTCCTTCTTTTTCTTCTCCTTCTTCTTCTTCTCCTTCTTCTTCTTCTCCTCCTCCTTCTCCTCCTTCTTCCTCTTCTCCTTCTCCTTCTTCTTCTCCTTCTTCTTCTCCTTCTCCTTCTTTTTCTTCTCCTTCTTCTCCTTCTTCTTCTCCTTCTCCTTCTCCTTCTTCTTCTCCTTCTTCTTCTCCTTCTCCTCCTCCTTCTTCTCCTTCTTTTTCTTCTCCTTCTTCTTCTTCTCCTTCTTCTTCTCCTTCTTCTTCTTCTTCTTCTTCTTCTCCTTCTTCTCCTCCTCCTCCTCCTCCTCCTCCTTCTTCTCCTCCTTCTTCTTCCCTTTTCTTCCTTCTCTTTCTCAGGTCCATCCTCTGCTCCTGGCAGAGAGGGCGGAGACTTACACCGTCTGGTTGCTAAGATACACTCTCCATGTGACTTCAGCACCTCCTCACCCCGCCCACAAAGGTAAGGAGGACAGGAGGGGTGTGGCCAGCTGCATATGAAGACACACACACACACACACAGGGACAGTTAGTCACAGACAGACGATGGACGTAGAGTCTGACACTGAGTTTGAAGACGGTAAGAAAACGTGTGTTTGTGTTTGTTTCTGTGTGTTTCTGTGTGTGTGTGTGTGTGTGTGTGTGTGTGTGTGTGTGTGTGTGTATGTACGTACATGTGTGTGTCTGTGTGTGTGTGTGTATGTACGTGTGCGTGTGTGTGTGTGTGTGTGAGATTATCAGTTGCTCAAATCTTGACGACATGTCACAATAATAATCTCATAATCTGATATTTGAGGTCAGTTACCATGGCAACAGGACAGACTGCTCCTCCGACCATTAACTGACCTGAGTCAGACAGAGGTCAAAGGTCAGCCAGACACATCTGTCCTCAGCTGTCTGACCCTTAGGTCATTGGCTGTTCAGGTTTTATTTCCTCGCCCTGTAGCGAGTGAATCTGCCTGTAGTGAAACTGGGGCTAACCGGTGCTTCCTCCTCAGGCTCCACTTCCAAGCCGGACTCAGTTAGCCTCCGCTAGTCTCTGAGCTAGCCCCGGCTCTCCGTTTGGATCCAACTGGAGCACCGAGCCCTGGTTTGTTATTCAGGTTAAAGTGGGAAGAAGCAGCGGGTTTATCGGGCAGCTGAGTGAAGTGGAGCCTGCGGAGGAAACACCGGGACCGTCTGGATGTAATAGTCCGTGGAGGTGCTGCGGTGCTCGGCTGCACAGATAGGAAACCCCTCGGCTGACAGGATGTACCACTCTCTCACTCCGCTCTCTCTCACGCAGGCGCAGAACGTACGTGCTACTTGGCCGTCGGATGTAGTCCGTGTAGTGTGTTCAAATGCAACTGACACAGGGCGACGTGAGGCGACGTAGACGACGCAACAGTTGGCTTTCGTCGCCGCTAGTTCTTTGATGTCAGTTTGGTGTGTCCACACCTTTAAAGCTTTTATTGTTTGTATTTTACCTTTCAGTCTGTACATTCAGGTTTAATTCAACATGTCCCAACAGAGACTTCACATTTTGTACATCATGATTTTTTGGACGCTGCACCATAAAACACACAGTGTGAAGTTTAGTTCTTCAGTCGTCTGATCATCTGACGGGATATTTATCTTTATAGAATCGTAATAAACACAGAATATGAATTATTACAAACAAACTCTCCAGATAATAAAAGCTTCTGTAAACATCAGAGAGAGTATCAGAATATATAACAGTGTATCAGCTGTGACACAGTCACAGAGAAATAATAATAACACAGAAAATCAAATATCAAACTGAATCTGAGCAGACTGATGATCAGCTGATGTTTGTTCAATGCTTTGACATCTGAATTTAAGTAAACGTTCTTTAAGTGTCCAGAAAATATAAATCCATGGGCGATAAGGCTGAAAAGTAAATCACAGTATAGCTGGTTCATATTGATCGATTACAATAATTATTGATAATTATTTTATAACCTATTTAAAATAAGGACCAGGAGAAAATAAATATATTTTAACACACTTATTTTAAACTCAGTAGCTTTCTTCTGATTTCAATCACAGTCATCAGTCAAGGCACATGGAGGAAAATGTAATGTCAACACAACCATTAGAAAACACTTAAATAAATGAACATACACAAGATGGTATAAAAACTAAAATAAAAAATGAACAGTTTTCTCTTAACATCAAGTAAAGCTAGTAAATATTTTCAGGCAAACATATCTGTAAAGATGAGCAGCTCAACTGAAGACTATGCACAGATGAATAAGTGATTCACATAGTGAAGAAAGTACGTTGTAGAAATTAGTGCAAACCTGAGGTAGACTTGTAATGACATGTAACAGCTCTGCACACTGCCTTTGAATCGTCCCCCTCTTGAAGTTGAATCATTTAATCCTCTCTCTTTCTACAAACCTTTATTGTATTCTTTCCATATTTCACCCACTTGTTAGTGAACCTCCATTAGTCGCGCAATTTATATATGAAAAGTCTCATTGACTGACCGCCACCTGTGTGTATGTGGAGAAGGAGATGGGCGGAGGGAGCGGAGCTGTGGAAACATCCTGCAGTCCCACATACTATCATGCGTTTAAATAACTTATTAGACAGATATATAAAGAGAAAGGTGACGTTTAGACAGCAAGCCCAAATTAGCAACTCCACTTTAGAAACAAGCCCAAAAAACCGCAATCTGCAACTACCAATATTTGTAACCGACTTTACAGAAAAACAATCCCAAAGTCGCAGCTTATGAGCGGACCTAGCAACCCTGCTTGTGTTCACACACGAGGATGGCCCAACCAAACCTGACGTTGTTAGCTGTTTGCGTGACACCGTTGCTAGGTTACCAAAGAGCAAGCAAGTGTGTTCATGCAACCAACCTTGCACAGCCCGACTCCAAGGGTAACTTGTGCGACTTTCCTTGTGTTTTTTCCCACAGAATACAGTAACATTATCAAATGTTATATCGAACGTTTTTTCTATCAACAGCGCATAAGTGTTTATCGCGAGATGATATTTTACCATTTTATTGCCCACCACTAAGCTGTCGTCTCTGATATCTGTATCAGTATCTGTATCAATGTCTCTATCAATATCCGTATCAATATCTGTATTAATATCTGTATTAATATCTGTATAGATATCTGTATCTATCTGTATTGATATCTGTATCAATATCTGTATATCTGTATCAGTATTTGTATCAATATCTGTAATGATATCTGTATCAATAGCTGCATTGATATCTGTATCGATATCTGTATCAGTATCTGTATTGATATCTGTATCAATATCTGTATTGATATCTATTGATATCTGGAGTTACATGTGTCGTATATCTATATTGATATCTATATCAATATCTGTATCGATATCTGTATCAGTATCTGAATTGATATCTGTATCAATATCTGTATTGATATCTGTATCGATATCTGGAGTTACATGTGTCATATATCTGTATTGATGTCTGTATCGATATCTGTATTGATATCTGTATAGATATCTGTATCTATCTGTATTAATATCTGTATATCTGTATCAATATCTGTATTAATATCTGTAATGATATCTGTATCAATAGCTGCATTGATATCTGTATCGATATCTGTATCAGTATCTGTATTGATATCTGTATCAATATCTGTATTGATATCTATTGATATCTGGAGTTACATGTGTCGTATATCTGTATTGATATCTATATCAATATCTGTATCAATATCTGTATCAGTATCTGTATTGATATCTGTATCAATATCTGTATTGATGTCTGTATCGATATCTGTATTGATATCTGTATATATCTGTATCAATAGCTGCATTGATATCTGTATCAATATCTGTATTGATATCTGTATCGATATCTGGAGTTACATGTGTCGTATATCTGTATTGATATCTATATCAATATCTGAATCAATATCTGTATCGATATCTGTATCAGTATCTGTATTGATATCTATCAATATCTGTATTGATATCTCTATCAATATCTGGAGTTACATGTGCCATATATCTGTATTGATATCTGTATCGATATCTGGAGTTACATCTGTAATATATCTGTATTGATACCTGTATTGATATCTGTAGTTACATGTGTCGTATATCTGTATTAATATCTGTATCGATATCAATATCTGTATCAAAATCTGTACTGATATCTGTATCAATATCTGTATTGATATCTGTATTGATATTTGTATTGATATCTAGAGTTACATGTGTCATATCTGTATCGATATCTGTATTGATATCTGTATCGATATCTGGAG
>NC_135742.1:397500-430000 GCF_041903045.1 Epinephelus lanceolatus
GTTTTAATTGACTGAGTTGATCATTAAGCCATAGTGATGCGCGGATCGGCTCTGATAGCACCTGAATCAGCATGTACGCATCAACCATCCAGCCGTTACAACATGGTTGAGCTAGCAAAGCAGTTTTGTGTTGCTATGTGTGGTATTTATTCAGTTTTGGGAAATCACAATGTCTAGAAAGTATCAGTGGCTGCAGCTGACAGGGACAGCTAACGTTAACACTAGCAGCAAAGCTAACATCAGGATCATCATCTGTTAAAAGCCTCCCGTTGTCAGATACGACATGAAACTACTCCAGTTAGCTCAATCATGTTGTAACTAAGACATCCGCTGGAGAAAATATTTTTTTCACGGGCCACTTTGTGAGTTTAGTGAGTTATTACAGACACGGCTAATGGCTAACAGCTAACGGTTAGCCCAGCTAATCTACGATAACCATGTTATTAATTACACACAGAGAAAATACTGTTTGTTCAGTCACTGTGTTTATAGACTTTACAAACATCAGATTAGTCTAAACGGTGATATAGTGACGTGAAAAATGTGATATATACATATATATAGCTAAACTCAGCAAGGTAAACAACAAGGCGATTCCCATTTACACAGTGGTAAGAGTGCTGGACCGGAAGTGTCGCACAAAAAAACGGAAGCTGGCTGCGTTCTGTTTTGCCTCCGTGTTTCCGTGAAAAATAAGGTGGATTGGGTTGCACTTAATCAGGCTGGATCAGATGTACCTGAGAGAGAACATAAGACATCATTAATTTACTGTTATTTATTTCAGTGAACTTTTATAAATGCTTCTAGAAGATCCCTGAACGTTTTGTTTTTAGATAATTTAACTTATTGCAGAGACTCAAATTTCAGTACTGTGCAGTTCAATTTTTACTTTGATCTTATAAAAAAAATCAGGGAGCCATTTCATTTTCAGTGAACTTTAAGAGATCTCTGCACTTTTTGTTTTTTATATAATAAAACAACCAGCCATTTCAACCAAGATTTGCATCAGAGTTTGTGTTATTCTACAAAAGTTTAAGGTCTTTTTATCACAGATTTTCAGTGTACAAAAACAAACAAACAGTATACTGTTGTATTCAGTCTAACCCCAGGTGTGTTATTCTAAATTTTGACACCAAAATTTTAATTTTTACTGCAAATGAATATCAGTTCTAAATATCGGTTATCGGTTTCCTTGACTACTAATAATTGGTTTCAGTATCAGCCCTAAAAAACCCATGTCGGTTGATCCGTAGTTTATACCTGTCAGAGAACGTCAGGTCACCTGTAGCTGTCTGTACCTGTCTGCAGCCTAACCTGTGACATCACTGTTTGTTTACCTGTAAAATCAACTCTGATTCGTCCACAGAGAGGAAGAGTTATGAAATATAACTGACAAACATCCTGATGAGTTTCAGAAACAAATTAATCTCCTCACAGGTTACAGACAGAAAACAAATCAAACTTTAATCAGACTGACGTTTTTCTAATAATTAAACAGCTGTTTGATTCATCAGGTAAAAATAACAACATGTTTCAGACTGAATGTTTATCTCTGAATGATTGACGACTGATAATCAGAAATGATCAGTTTGTCTTTTGGTTTTCAGATCAGAGGGTGAAGTTTTTCTCCATTTATTACTGTTCTATTAACGTTTAACAACGTTTAACATTTTATTCATGTTTATTAACGTTTTATTCATGTTTATTAACGTTTTATTAATATTTATTAACGTTTTATTAATGTCTATTAACGTGTTATTAATGTTTATTAACATTTTATTAACGTTTTATTAATGTTTAACGTTTTATTAATATTTATTAACAATTTACTAATGTTCCATCAAAGTTTTATTAATGTTTATTAACGTTTTATTAATGTTTATTAACATTTCATTAATGTTCCATCAAGGTTTTATTAATGTAATAAAAACAGTAGGACTGTCCTGATTATAAACTGAAAGTTTCAAGAAATGTTAAAAAATGCAGTCCAAACTGAAAAGTCCGAGGCACTCCAGGGTAATATTAAAAATCCTTTATTAAGCACAGGGATATCAACGTGTTTCGACTCAACAAGTCTTCATCAGGATATGAGCCAGTCAAATTACAAACAGGTGTTTAAATCACATTAGGAATGTGTGAAAAGATCATGTGACTGGGTCATGTGACAGATCAATCAGCCTATGCTGAGAACAGGAAGAAAATAAGTAAATAAAATGACAACAATTGCATGACTATGTGTGAATCACAGCAATCGTCAGAATAATGAAAAATACAAATACAAAATTTGTACACGTGTGACTGTCAGATTACAACAACAATGGATAACAAGACATTGATGCAGAAATGTATAAGTAACACAGAACCTGTGACTAGCCGTTCAGAATATGTACTGTATAAGTAGAGACAGGCAGGAATAGCACAACAACAAAGTTTAAAACATCATAAAAGGGTTGTCAAGCAGAGTGTACATAGACAACTATCACAAGACAGTCAGCACACTACATGTGTAAAAGGCCATTGGTACGCCAAAAAACACACAAAAAATATACTCAGTGCCAAAAAGGCTGTCTACAATAAGCAGAAGGGCAGAGAGACTAAATTTAGAGAGACTAAAAGACAGTCGTACTGCAAATAATGAAAATATTTAAACTGAATATTTTATAACAAAGACTACAGTGACTGAATGATCCATGTGACCCTGCAATAAACAAATGATTCCTGTCACTTTAAATGTATTGAGTAGTCCATATAGTTAAACATATAAACACCTGTAACAGAGAACAATAAATACAAGCAATATTACAAGAAGAGAGAAAAGTCTATCGCTTCATTGAGACCAGGATGAGCAGTGGCCTTCAATGTATAAATCCAAAAAGTCTCACGCTGTAGGAGGCGCTTCAGTCTGTCCCCTCCTCTTAGGCTACTGGGGACTACCTCAATGGCCATGCATTTTAAAGTGTCAGGACTGGTGTGACCAGCAGTTTTGTAATGTTGGGTCATAGGGTAGTTTGGGTTTTGAGTTCGTATGGCGTATTTGTGTTCAGCCAGTCTTTCTTTGAGCTTTCGTTTTGTGCGGCCAACGTAGAAGCAGCCACATTCACACTCCAATCGATAGACAACATATGTTGTGTTACAATTAGCAAAACTGCGGCAATGAAATGTCTTTTGACTGGAAACATCAAAGAAGGCATTGTCTCTTTTGATATTGTGGCAGTGTTTGCATGTCCCACACCTAAAAGTGCCTTTAGGTTGGGGGAACCAGGACGTGGGTTTGGAGACAGGAAGGTGACTCCTAACCAAGGAATCCTTCAGAGTAGGGCCCCTTCTAAAGCAGAAGCCCGGAGATTCATTGAAGGCAGAGCGGAGGGTGTCGTCACTCAACAAAATGTCCCAATTTTTGTTAACAGTGTTTTTGATTTGGAGCGCCATGATGCTGTAATGAAGGGAGCAAAAGATCTTAGGAGGCTGCTGTTTTGTTTCAGGTCTTTTGTTTAAAAGAGCATTTCTGCTCAATGTTTTAGCTCTGGTCAGAGCGTTGTTAAAAGTGTCTTTTTTGTAGCCCCTCTGTTCAAAGCGGAGGTGCATATCAGCAGCCTGATGCTGGAAATCATCATCATTGTCACACAGTCTCCTCAATCTTTGAAATTGACTGAACGGAATATTAGAGCTAAGATGTTTGGGGTGGAAACTGTCTGCTTTTAGAATGGTATTTCTGTCAGTACTTTTTCTGTAGATTGAGGTGTGTAGACATCCATGGCCGTCGATAGTGATTTTCAAATCAAGAAAATTGATCTCTTTCTTACTGTAGTCCAAGCTGAGCTTGATGTTAGGATTAGTAGAATTTAAATATCGATGAAACTCGATGAGTTGCTGTTCATTTCCAGTAAAAATAAAAAAGAGATCATTAATTAGTTTTTATTGTTTATTAACATTTTATTAATGTTTATAAACGTTTTATTAATATTTATTAACGTTTTATTAATGTTCCATCAACGTTTTATTAATGTTTATTAACGGTTTTTAATGTTCCATCAATGTTTTATTAATGTTTATTAACGTTTTATTAATGTTTTACTAACGCTTTGTTAATGTTTATTAACGCTTTGTTAATGTTTATTAACGTTTTATTAATGTTTATTAACGTTTTATTAATGTGTTATTAATGTTTTTAATGCTTTATTAATGTTTAACATTTTAGTAACGTTTTATTAATGTTTAACATTTTATTAATGTTTATTAATGTTTAATTAATGTTTTATTAACGCTTTATTAATGTTTATTAACGATTAATTAATGTTTTATTAACCCTTTATTAATGTTTAAATAACGTTTAATTAATGTTTTATTTACACTTTATTAACATTTTATTAATGTTTATTAACATTTTAGTAACTCTTTATTAACATTTTATTAGTGTTTATTAACGTCTTGTTAATGTTTTACTAATGTTTTATTAACGTTTTATTATTTTTTTTAATGTTTTATTAATGTTTATTAACGTTTTACTAATGTTTTATTAACGTTGTGTCTGATGTTTCATAAGTGACACAAAGATGGTGAAACAGTTTTGTGTAATTTTTACCT
Organism: Epinephelus lanceolatus; assembly: GCF_041903045.1. NCBI lineage: Eukaryota > Metazoa > Chordata > Actinopteri > Perciformes > Serranidae > Epinephelus > Epinephelus lanceolatus. The sequence goes on from NC_135742.1 coordinate 402,085, forward strand.
TCCAAAATTTGTCTTCTACATTTTGGAGATTTTTCCAAATTGTGTCTTTTTTTTAAAAAAAAAAAAAGCCAAAATAATCTAATTTATCAACGAGAAACTGTAAAAATAGAAATTATTGTGGGATTTTCAAATTTCAGACAGTCCGTGAACACATCATGTGCAACAAAACGCTTCATCACAAAAGAAACAAAATATTTTAAAATAGTGATATTTTATAAAAATTCATGTTTCATTTAAAATTTGTCCAAAAACAAATTTTTTGAATGAAAATGGTAAAAAACTGAAGGTTTTATCAGCTTTAAACATTCGACATCAAACGTGCCCGTGGAGGTTCGACCCACGTCAGGACTGTGGTCACATGACATCACCAACAGTAGTGACATCACCAGCGGACTGATCAGGTGTTCCTCTGCTAAGACTCTGAAATCAAACTGGTGCAGACCAGGTGAGGTCTGCAGCATCTATTACCATGGAGACAGACTCACGCTCAAAACACACTGATGTCATTTCCTGGTTCACTTGACATCACATGTTCAGAGGGGATTAATGTTTGATGATGTCATCAGTCAGAACTCAGTGTGTTACTGATGAAAGACGAATGTCTGACTCTTTCCTCCTCCTTCTCCTCCTCTTCCTCCTCCTCCTCCTCCTCCTCCTCTTCCTCCTCAGGGTTTTCTGTCCCGGAGGTTGAAGCAGTCTCTCCGTCGGACTCGTTCTCAGCCAAAACTCAGTCGTCCTGGCAGCGTGAGGATCGACCAGATGTCCTCTGCTGACTCCAGGTAACTGATATATCACTGATAATCAATCAAAACCCTCCATCAGTGATCAGACCTGGACCCTGCTCAGACCTGGACCCAGCAGGGGGCCATGTGCCAGGTGAGTCCACCAACCTTACAGTGGATCCAAGGTGTTCAGAGTCCAGGTCTGCCAAACATTCAGGGTTCATCAGAGTCTCTGAAACTGGAACTACATTTCCCTCAACATGTTAGAGAACCTTATCACCTGAGACCACATGAACTGGACCTCGAAACCACCTTTTCAGGTGGACCCAGTCATGGGTTGACCTATCATGCTCTGGGGTCAGGCTGTTAAAACCTCCTCAGATTGTTGTACCTCTCTGTTGAGCTGACCGGGCAACACAGGTGTGTCATCAGGTGTGTTGTCAGGTGTAGGCCTTGAGGTGCTGGCCCCGCCCCCTCAGGTGGAGAAGGAGACCTGGTGTGGGAGTCAGAGATGCGTTACTGTCTGGGGGGGACACTGAGTAGTCTTGATGAACCAGACCAGAATCTGTGGTGTCCCTCAGAGAGGACCTCACCTGCAGGGGGACGAACCATCACTGACACAGTGTTGAGAGGTTGTGATGATGTCACTGGATGGGTATCACCATGGTAACCATGAAAGAAGGGTTGACTGTTTTCCTACATGCACGTTTAACAGGTTCAAGACAGAGAGGGCTGAGACCACATCTGTACAACAGGAACTGAGACAGGGTGGGGGAGCACTGAGAGGAAAGAGGAGAGGAGAGGAGAGGAGAGGAGAGGAGAGGAGGAGTGGAGAGAAGAGGAGAGGAGAGGAGAGGAGGAGTGGAGAGGAGACGCGAGGAGAGGAGAGGAGAGGAGGAGTGGAGAGGAGACGAGAGGAGAGGAGAGGAGAGGAGGAGTGGAGAGGAGACGAGAGGAGAGGAGAGGAGAGGAGAGGAGGAGTGGAGAGGAGAGGAGAGGAGGAGTGGAGAGGAGACGAGAGGAGAGGAGAGGAGGAGTGGAGAGGAGAGGAGGAGTGGAGAGGAGACGAGAGGAGAGGAGAGGAGAGGAGGAGTGGAGAGGAGAGGAGAGGAGGAGTGGAGAGGAGAGGAGATGAGGAGTGGAGAGGAGAGGAGAGGAGATGAGATGAAGAGTGGAGAGGAGAGGAGATGAGGAGAGGAGAGGAGATGAGATGAGGAGTGGAGAGGAGAGGAGATGAGGAGAGGAGAAGAGAGGGGAAGTAGGGCAGCCTCACTGCAGGGGAGGGGCCACTGCTGACAGAGAGGGAGGTCGAGGCTCATAGAGACAGAGCTGCTGAGCCGTGTAGCATCGATAGCAACGAGCTAACAGACAGACACAGACAGACAGACAGACAGACACAGACAGATACAGACAGACAGACAGTCTTCAGCATTTCAACCAAACAGCATCAGGATCAGCAGGTCCTCCATCTTCCTTCCTCTCTCCTCCTCCTCCTCCTCCTGCTGCTGCTGCTGCTTGCTTCCGAAGGAGAACATGGATCCATAACCCCCCATCCTTCTCCTTCTCCTCCTCCTCCTCCTCCTCCTCTTCCTCCTCCTCCTCCTCCTCCTCTTCCTCCTCCTCCTCCTCCTCCTCAGCATTCACACAGGATGCTCGGTGAGTATCTGCACCGACTCTCTGCACGCATTAAACAACCTTTGTCCTCTGAACAGATAAATGAGCTGCAGTGTGTGTGTGTGTGTGTGTGTGTGTGTGTGTGTGTGTGTGTGTGTGTGTGTGTGTGTGGAGGGGGGGTGGTTGCGTTACCTGATTTGCATGACCATACATGCTGCGTTTGTGTGTGTTAGCCTTCAGTCTGCACACAGCTAGTCTGGTACGTTAGCATGTGGCTAAGATAGACACACGCTGTTAGCCAAAATGTTCAGCTAAACCATGTTAACACACACACACACACACACACACACACACTCAGACGTCCCTGGCGAATTAGCTCAGTAAGCTGCTAACATTAAGCAGCTCGTTAAGATAATGACCAGAGCTAACAAGCTAACGGAGGGACAGCAGATCATCCTGAAGGCTTTAGACCTGTGTGTGTGTGTGTGTGTGTGTGTGTGTCAGAGGTCACAGTTCCCCCCCAGTCAGCTGTGTTTTTATAATCAGCTGTTTTAATTTGACAAAAAATGTTTGACTGTATTTTTAAAGATATTAAATTTCATCTGACACATCTTTGTTGACTCGACATGACTTCATCTGAAAACATTAAAACAACAACAAAAAAACAGCTGGGCTGTGACTACGTACAGATTAACACCGGGGCTGTGGCTACATACAGATCAACACCGGGGCTGTGACTACGTACAGATTAACACCGGGGCTGTGACTACGTACAGATCAACACCGGGGCTGTGACTACGTACAGATCAACACCGGGGCTGTGACTACGTACAGAATAACACCGGGGCTGTGACTACGTACAGATCAACACCGGGGCTGTGACTACGTACACCGGGGCTGTGACTACGTACACCGGGGCTGTGACTACATACAGATCAACACCGGGGCTGTGACTACGTACACCGGGGCTGTGACTATGTACACCGGGGCTGTGACTACGTACACCGGGGCTGTGACTACGTACAGATCAACATCGGGGCTGTGACTACGTACAGATCAACACCAGGGCTGTGAGTACGTACAGATCAACACCAGGGCTGTGACTACGTACAGATCAACACCGGGCTGTGACTACGTACAGATCAACACCAGGGCTGTGACTACGTACAGATCAACACCGGGCTGTGACTACGTACAGATTAACAGATGTTTTTATTTTTAATCTGCTCCTGTTTGTCCTGATAAATTGAATGCATCATGCCATCATTTCAAACTCAACACTTCCTGTATTTGTTTCAAATTAAAAGCCACTTATAATTTCAGCATTTTCTAAAAACGCTGTTATTGTGAAACATCTGCAGGAACTTCCTGTGGACGGACAGATTTTATGACTCCACCATCACCTGATCTGACACAGACTGTAGGAACAGACAAAGATGTGGTGTAGTTTGAACCTGGCGTTACTGTTGCAGTACTTTACCTTTCTTTTTATTTCCTCTTCCTGTGTTTATTAAATGTTTACTGGATGTTTATTTGATGCCCCAAACACCAAGGCAAATTCTGTGTAACAGAATACCTACTTAATGATAAACCTTCTTCTTCAGACTGCTACACCCATGTGACAAATAACCAGCCTACAGTCTGTTCTCTGTGGAAACAAACTGACAGTGACTGACTCCACATTACTAAGTCTAAGGCTGTGACTATGTAGGTATTAACAGTGGGGCTGTGACTACGTAGGTATTAACAGTGGGGCTGTGACTACGTAGGTATTAACAGTGGGGCTGTGACTACGTACGTACGTAACAATTAACAGTGCGGCTGTGACTACGTACGTACGTAGGTATGAACAGTGGGGCTGTGACTACATATGTACGTAGGTATGAACAGTGGGGCTGTGACTATGTAGGTATTAACAGTGGGGCTGTGACTACGTAGGTATTAACAGTGGGGCTGTGACTACGTAGGTATTAACAGTGGGGCTGTGACTACGTATGTACGTAAGAATTAACAGTGCGGCTGTGACTACGTACATACGTAGGTATGAACAGTGGGGCTGTGACTACATATGTACGTAGGTATGAACAGTGGGGCTGTGACTATGTAGGTATTAACAGTGGGGCTGTGACTACGTAGGTATTAACAGTGGGGCTGTGACTACGTACGTACGTAGGTATGAACAGTGGGGCTGTGACTACATATGTACGTAGGTATGAACAGTGGGGCTGTGACTATGTAGGTATTAACAGTGGGGCTGTGACTACGTAGGTATTAACAGTGGGGCTGTGACTACATATGTACGTAGGTTTGAACAGTGGGGATGTGACTACATATGTACGTAGGTATGAACAGTGGGGCTGTGACTACATATGTACGTAGGTATTAACAGTGGGGCTGTGACTACGTACGTACATAGGTATGAACAGTGGGGCTGTGACTACATATGTACGTAGGTATGAACAGTGGGGATGTGACTATGTAGGTATTAACAGTGAGGCTGTGACTACGTACGTACGTAGGTATGAACAGTGGGGCTGTGACTACGTAGGTATTAACAGTGCGGCTGTGACTACGTACGTACGTAGGTATTAACAGTGCGGCTGTGACTACGTACGTACGTAGGTATGAACAGTGGGGCTGTGACTACATATGTACGTAGGTATGAACAGTGGGGATGTGACTATGTAGGTATTAACAGTGGGGCTGTGACTACGTAGGTATTAACAGTGGGGCTGTGACTACATACGTACGTAGGTATTAACAGTGCGGCTGTGACTACGTACGTACGTAGGTATGAACAGTGGGGCTGTGACTACATATGTACGTAGGTATGAACAGTGGGGATGTGACTACATATGTACGTAGGTATGAACAGTGGGGATGTGACTATGTACGTACGTAGGTATGAACAGTGGGGCTGTGACTACGTACGTACGTAGGTATGAACAGTGCGGCTGTGACTACGTACGTACGTAGGTATGAACAGTGGGGCTGTGACTACGTACGTACGTAGGTATGAACAGTGGGGCTGTGACTACGTAGGTATTAACAGCGGGGCTGTGACTACGTACGTACGTAGGTATGAACAGTGGGGCTGTGACTACATATGTACGTAGGTATGAACAGTGGGGATGTGACTATGTACGTACGTAGGTATGAACAGTGGGGCTGTGACTACGTACGTACGTAGGTATTAACAGTGGGGCTGTGACTATGTACGTACGTAGGTATGAACAGTGCGGCTGTGACTACGTACGTACGTAGGTATTAACAGTGGGGCTGTGACTACGTACGTACGTAGGTATGAACAGTGGGGCTGTGACTACGTAGGTATTAACAGCGGGGCTGTGACTACGTACGTACGTAGGTATGAACAGTGGGGCTGTGACTACATATGTACGTAGGTATGAACAGTGGGGCTGTGACTACATATGTACGTAGGTATGAACAGTGGGGCTGTGACTATGTACGTACGTAGGTATGAACAGTGCGGCTGTGACTACGTACGTACGTAGGTATGAACAGTGGGGCTGTGACTACATATGTACGTAGGTATGAACAGTGGGGATGTGACTACATATGTACGTAGGTATGAACAGTGGGGATGTGACTACATATGTACGTAGGTATGAACAGTGGGGATGTGACTATGTAGGTATTAAAAGTGGGGCTGTGACTACATATGTACGTAGGTATGAACAGTGGGGATGTGACTATGTAGGTATTAACAGTGCGGCTGTGACTACGTACGTACGTAGGTATGAACAGTGGGGCTGTGACTACATATGTACGTAGGTATTAACAGTGGGGCTGTGACTACGTACGTACGTAGGTATTAACAGTGGGGCTGTGACTACGTACGTACGTAGGTATGAACAGTGGGGCTGTGACTACGTAGGTATTAACAGCGGGGCTGTGACTACGTACGTACGTAGGTATTAACAGTGCGGCTGTGACTACGTACATACGTAGGTATGAACAGTGGGGCTGTGACTACATATGTACGTAGGTATGAACAGTGGGGATGTGACTACGTACGTACGTAGGTATTAACAGTGCGGCTGTGACTACGTATGTACGTAGGTATGAACAGTGGGGATGTGACTACATATGTACGTAGGTATTAACAGTGGGGCTGTGACTATGTACGTACGTAGGTATGAACAGTGGGGATGTGACTACGTACGTACGTAGGTATTAACAGTGGGGCTGTGACTACGTACGTACGTAGGTATTAACAGTGCGGCTGTGACTACGTACGTACGTAGGTATGAACAGTGGGGCTGTGACTACGTACGTACGTAGGTATTAACAGTGCGGCTGTGACTACGTAGGTATTAACAGTGGGGCTGTGACTACGTACGTACGTAGGTATTAACAGTGCGGCTGTGACTACATACATACGTAGGTATTAACAGTGGGGCTGTGACTACGTACGTACGTAGGTATGAACAGTGGGGATGTGACTACGTACGTACGTAGGTATTAACAGTGCGGCTGTGACTACGTACGTACGTAGGTATGAACAGTGGGGATGTGACTACATATGTACGTAGGTATTAACAGTGGGGCTGTGACTACGTACGTACGTAGGTATTAACAGTGCGGCTGTGACTACGTACGTATGTAGGTATGAACAGTGGGGATGTGACTACATATGTACGTAGGTATGAACAGTGGGGCTGTGACTACGTACGTACGTAGGTATTAACAGTGCGGCTGTGACTACGTACGTACGTAGGTATGAACAGTGGGGCTGTGACTACATATGTACGTAGGTATTAACAGCGGGGCTGTGACTACGTACAAACGTAGGTATGAACAGTGGGGCTGTGACTACATATGTACGTAGGTATTAACAGCGGGGCTGTGACTACGTACAAACGTAGGTATGAACAGTGGGGCTGTGACTACGTACAAACGTAGGTATGAACAGTGGGGATGTGACTACATATGTACGTAGGTATGAACAGTGCGGCCGTGACTATGTAGGTATGAACAGTGCGGCCGTGACTATTGCTTACCACAAACTAACAGACATACGTAACACGTGGGGCGGGTTGTGTTGTCTTGGTGACATCCTGGTGGTTGGTGCTGTCATGAACAGGTCTCACTGTGCAGATATTACTTCAGTGGACAGTCCTGCTGACTGTGGAACACTGAGGGGCGATAATTTTTCTTAAAGAGGCAACAGATAGGATTTTTTTTTTTTTTTTTTTGCTTGGCGCTACCTAGCGTCAGCGGTGTTGCTTGCACTGTCGCAATGACCAAATTGACCGTGGGAATCAGAGATAATCAATAAAATGTAGGCTGTAAAGCCACTAGTATACGTCTATGTATAGAATGAGTAGGTGTGTGGACACCAGTGGCGTGCACAGGCTTTTTGAAGGGCAGGGGCGAAAAGAAAAAAAAAAAGGCACTTTAGCGCATGTCTTGGCTCCCAGGAGGGCACTTTAGTGGGCCTTTTGGCTCCCAGGAGGGCACTTTAGTGGGCCTTTTGGCTCCCAGGAGGACACTTTAGCGCATGTCTTGGCTCCCAGGAGGGCACTTTAGTGGGCCTTTTGGCTCCCAGGAGGACACTTTAGTGGGCCTTTTGGCTCCCAGGAGGACACTTTAGCGCATGTCTTGGCTCCCAGGAGGGCACTTTAGTGGGCCTTTTGGCTCCCAGGAGGACACTTTAGTGGGCCTTTTGGCTCCCAGGAGGACACTTTAGCGCATGTCTTGGCTCCCAGGAGGGCACTTCAGTGCGCATTTTGGCCCCCAGGAGGGCACTTTAGTGGGCCTTTTGGCTCCCAGGAGGGCACTTTAGCGCGCGTTTTGGCTCCCAGGAGGGCACTTTAGTTGGCCTTTTGGCTCCCAGGAGGGCACTTTAGTGGGCCTTTTGGCTCCCAGGAGGGCACTTTAGTGGGCCTTTTGGCTCCCAGGAGGACGCTTTAGCGCGCGTTTTGGCTCCCAGGAGGGCACTTTAGTGGGCCTTTTGGTTCCCAGGAGGACACTTTAGCGCGTGTTTTGGCTCCCAGGAGGACACTTGAGCACGCGTTTTGGCTCCCAGGAGGGCAACGTTTCCCAGCAGCCGAGCGTTTTTTCCCTTTCACATAAGGGATAATGTATAGTGAGCCGGTGACGGTTGAAAAATAACTCCCAACAGGGGAATGGAACCCCGACACACAGCGAAGTTATTTTTCAACTGTCACCGGCTCACTATACATTATCCTGCTTAGAACATGGCTTACTACTAAAATATTCAAATGTTACATCTGGCATCAATATTATTAAATTGCTGGCAGAGTGTTTTGACAGAGGAGAGGCGTTCACCAGACAAACGGGAACGGAGGAGAGGATTTTACTCCACCTCTCCCGGTCGGAGATGCTGGGTGCCCAGTAGCTGCAAAGGCTGCCCTCACATTTATGGTCAGTGACCGACATGATCTCCCTGCTCTCCAGGCCAACTTCGGAGGGCTGTGTGGACTAACGTTAACTGATTTTGATGCTCCTCAGTCTAAGGCCGTTGCAGTGGAAAGTCCAGTGTTCACTTAGCTGGGCGTAACTTAGCTGGGCGATGTCCGTGGATAGCTGCCTCTGTGAGAAGAGAACAGAAGGAAGGGAGGGGGGTATCACTGTCCGAGGGCTGCCGTAGAATGGCAACCAGGATGTCAGCCGACCAACACTCGCTACCCGCTCCCTGGTTGCGGCGATTTGCGATGCTGGCCAGCTAGGAATGAACTAGCAGCCAGTACAGTACAGTACAGTCCTCTCTGGTCTAGCTAACATTTAGCCGTGTTACTTACTGATCCATTAGAAAGAAAGCTAGCTGGACATGGGTTTTGAAGCCTCTTTGGTCACGGAGCTCCCTCCATCTCTTGAACGCCTGACTGAGGTTTACTCTTGTTTTTCCTCTTCTTTTATCACTCTCCTTTTTGCTCTTCTTTGCCTCCTCACACAGAGGAGCTCCTTTTCTTTTGCTAGGCCGTTTTTCACTTGTCTCCAAACTTTGTCCGTCTGCCATTGTGCTCGTGACTCAACTATCTCATGCCCAACTCCTCATAAGGACCAGCTCCAGTCCCTGATTGGCTGACCGACCAGTTTCATAATACACAACAGAAGCTTATTGCAAATATTGCAAAGCCACTAAGTAACCTATGTAAACGCTGATAGTCTGATTTTACTGTGGACACTACCCTGTGCAACCCACATTATTTTCATCATGATATATTTAGGAAAAAATGCTGTCTGTTGCCTCTTTAACAGGTTAAAATAAAACGTCTTCGAGCATCAAATGTGCGTTAGGATGACAGGAAATAACCTGTTAACATGAACATTTCTGATGTCTGAAGAGGTTTAATATTGGGTGAAACCATTTCACCAGTTTCGGAGGGGAATCTGTTTTAATAGTATTTGGTATAAATTATATTCCCATATCTGTCCACTCGACGGCACAATCAGATTAGAGCGCACTGGACTGAGTGTTTAGTCATCTGTTCTGAGTCTTACTGATTTACCTTCATTCTTTTATATCATGTAAAATGAATGTTATTTGTTTTACCACTACTTTATATGACTGATATTACTGAGCTCTGCTGCTGAATTCAGTGTCATGTTTCACTCAACTCAGTAAAACTCTGATTTATTAAGTCTGCAGTTATAAAAAGCCTATACTGTTATTAAGGCAGACGATCTGGGTGTCAGCTGGTAAACAGGGTTTTTAACTTTACATGGGGCTAAAATTAAATCTGAATTATGTAAACTGTTTGTGTCATGTGTTTCTGTCTGTTTATGAGTCATAAGACATCATAAATCATCTGATAGGAGTAGATATTTACTGCGAGCTAGCTCAGGCTCTGTTAAATTTAACAATATGCTAACGGAGCAGGGGAAGCTAATCGCTAATGCTTGGTTAAAGAGGAAAACAGCCGATGCTTTGAGACGCCTGTCAGAGACGACAGAGATGTGATGACGTTATACCATCTGAGGTGGAACAGGAAGTGTGTTCCACATGTTTTATTTCACAATAGCTCCAAAAAAGAGGAATAGCATACTGCTAGCATACCGTTAGCGTACTGTTAGCGTACTGTTTCGAACAGTTACAATAGGAAAACACCTGCTCCAGTTCAGTGCTGGAAGCTGCGTCTATAATAACGTAAGGTATGATGGGAGAATAATGTGGAGACACAGCTCAGATCACCTGAGTAAAGTATCACGTCACATATCAGTTATCAGTTCCCTACGTCCCCTCTCCACCTCCTGTGATTGGCTGTTACCTGTCTTTCAGGTGTGTGATGCGGCGGCTGCGTTGTGGTAGCCAGGAGTCGTTGCTAAGCACCGGCTGTGTGTCGTCTCTGGAGCTCAGGATGGACCAATCAGTGATCATCAAACCCGTTCACTCATCCCTGCTGGGTCAGGACTACTGCTTCGAGGTGACACGCCCACCATGACCACAACCACATATCAGCCACGCCCATACCTTAACCACACCCCTTGTCTCCATGGTGATAACCTCCTCCCTTTGTCTCCTAGGTAACCACCACCACAGGGACAAAGTGTTTCTCCTGTCGTTCGGCAGCAGAACGAGACAAATGGATGGAGAACCTGAGACGAGCCGTCCACCCCAACAAGGACAACAGCAGGAGGGTGGAGAACGTCCTGACGGTGTGGGTCATCGAGGCCAAGGACCTTCCCGCTAAGAAAAGGTGGGGGCACTACACCTTGCATCTTTATAACATGTAGGATGGGCTACACCCGTATGTGACAATAGTGTGTGTGTACTTCAGGTATTTCTGCGAGCTGTGTCTGGACGACAGTCTTTACGCTCGGACGTCATGTAAACTGAAGACAGACAACATCTTCTGGGGAGAACGATTCGACTTCAGTAGTCTGCCCTCCATCAGCGCCGTCACGCTCCACCTGTACAAAGACACTGACAGGAAGAGGAAGAAGGATAAGAGCAGCTACGTCGGGTTGGTCAACATCCCTGTCGCCATGGTGACAGGCAGACAGCTTGTGGAGAAGTGGTACTCAGTGAGCACGCCCAGTACCAGCAGGGGTAGGTTGATCAGACTTTGTTTGTGTCACTGAAGTCAAAGGTCAAAAGGTTTTAGAGAATGAATCAAACTGAAAACAGGAAGTGAAGAAATGATCATTTTGAGGTGTTTCCTGTTTCAGGTAAGTCGTCAGTGCCGACGGTCCGGATCAAAGCTCGCTATCAGAGTATCGTCATCCTGCCGATGGAGCAGTACAAAGAGTTTGCAGAGTACATCAGCTCCAACTACCTGCTGCTCTGCAACACGCTGGAGGCCTCCATCAGTCTGAGAGCCAAAGAGGAGCTCGCCGCTGCGCTTGTCCACATCCTGCACAGCACTGGGAAGGCCAAGGTAAACCCGCCCATCACAATAACCCCGCCCCCTACACCTGACATACACCCCGCCCACCATCATAACCCCGCTCCTACATCTGACATACACCCCGCCCACCATCATAACCCCGCCCCCACATCTGACATACACCCCGCCCATTTCACCTGGATCCTGATCCTGGCCTTCAAAATAAAACCACCAGGTGTTTTCAGGTGAACTCACCTGTCTGTTCTCAGGTGTCTTTAAAAACCCGGAGCTCCTGAGTCCTGATCAGATCACCACACAAACTTCCTGTGACCTCATCACATCACATGACCTCTGTACGCCCACAGGCTTTGAATAAAGTTTTCCCTCTCTGCAGGACTTCCTGACTGACCTGATGATGTCAGAGGTGGACCGTTGCCGTGACAACGACCAGCTGATCTTCAGAGAGAACACGCTGGCGACAAAGAGCATCGAGGAATACCTGAAGCTAATTGGACAGAAGTACCTGCAGGACGCCCTTGGTACACAACACACAATATACTACACACAATACACAACAACATACTACACACACACTGAGGCCGAGCTTTAACCTGAGCCCTGTGTGTATGTGTGTGTGTGTGTGTCCAGGTGAGTTCATCAAAGCTCTGTATGAGTCAGACGAGAACTGTGAGGTCGACCCGTCTCGCTGTGCGACCTCTGACCTCTCTGAGCATCAGGCCAACCTGAGGATGTGCTGCGAGCTCGCCTTCTGCAAGATCCTCGACTCCTACAGGTACACACACACTACACACATTACACACACTCTGTAATACACACTGTACACACACTACACTCTCTGTGATACACACAGGTACACAGACACACACACTACGCACTCTACACACACACACAGGTACACACACTACACACTCTGTAATACACACAGTGTAAACACACACTCTATAACTCCACCCCCCGGCGTCTCTCAGGGTTTTCCCTCGGGAGCTGAAGGAAGTGTTTGCGTCATGGCGACAGGAGTGCAGTAACCGGGGGCGACCAGATATCAGCGAGCGTCTCATCAGCGCCTCGTTGTTCCTGCGCTTCCTGTGTCCTGCTGTGATGTCACCGTCGCTGTTCGACCTGATGCAGGAGTACCCCGACGAACGCTCGGCAAGAACTCTGACTCTCATCGCCAAGGTCATCCAGAACCTCGCCAACTTCAGCAAGTGAGTCTGCGCTCTTATTGTGAAGCAGCTACAGGGCTTTTATTGTGAAGGAGGTTGGGGCTTTTATTGTGAAGGAGCCGCAGGCTTTTGTTGTAAAGGAGGTTGGGGCTTTTATTATGAAGGAGCTGCAGGGCTTTTATTGTGAAGGAGCTGCAGGCTCTTATTGTAAAGGAGGTTGGGGCTTTTATTGTGAAGGAACTGCAGGGCTTTTATTGTGAAGGAGCCGCAGGGCTTTTATTGTGAAGGAGCCACAGAGCTCTTATTGTAAAGGAGGTAGGGACTTTTATTGTGAAGGAGCCGCAGGGCTTTTATTGTGAAGGAGGTAGGTGCTTTGACCTTTAGGTGAATACCTGTATTGTTTGTTCACCTGTATCAATACTTGTCACCTGTCACCTGTGTGTGTCACCTGTCACCTGTGTGTGTCACCTGTCCCCTGTGTGTGTGTCACCTGTGTGTGTCACCTGTGTGTGTGTCACCTGTGTGTGTCACCTGTCCCCTGTGTGTGTCACCTGTGTGTGTCACACCTCCCCTGTGTGTGTCACCTGTGTGTGTCACCTGTCACCTGTGTGTGTCACCTGTGTGTGTCACCTGTCACCTCTGTGTGTCACCTGTGTGTGTCACCTGTCACCTGTGTGTGTCCCCTTTGTGTGTCACCTGTCACCTGTGTGTGTCACCTGTGTGTGTCACCTGTCACCTGTCACCTGTGTGTGTCACCTGTGTGTGTCACCTGTCACCTGTCACCTGTGTGTGTCCCCTGTGTGTGTCCCCTGTCCCCTGTGTGTGTCACCTGTCACCTGTGTGTGTCCCCTGTCACTTGTGTGTGTCACCTGTGTGTGTCACCTGTCCCCTGTGTGTGTCCCCTGTCACCTGTGTGTGTCCCCTGTCCCCTGTGCGTGTCCCCTGTCACCTGTGTGTGTCCCCCGTCATCTGTGTGTTTCCCCTGTGCGTCAGGTTTGGGACTAAGGAGGAGTACATGTTGTTCATGAACGACTTCGTGGAGCGTCAGTGGAGCAGCATGCAGCGCTTCCTGCAGGAGATCTCCAACCCTGACGGACTGAACCACACCGCCGGCTTCGACGGATACATTGACCTCGGCCGAGAGCTGTCCACCCTGCACACCTTGCTGACCGAGCTCGACCAGGTAACACACCTGACCAGGTGACTTCATGTTTAGTTTGCAGATATGAGAGTGAGCTGAGGTGTCTCTGTCTTTGTCTTTCTCCAGTCGTGTCTGGCGAAGCTCGGTCCTCTTCCTCGGATCCTCAGAGAAGTGTCGATGGCTCTGGCTAACCCTGGGGGCGTGGCTAATCCAGGGGGCGCATCTGTTTCCTCTCCGGAGCCTCAGCGTGTGGTGTCCCCACCACCTCTGTCTCCGCCCCCTCTGTCCCCACCTCTGTCCCCTCCTCTGGCCACCTGTAATCCCTCCATCGGCCTGCAGGGCGGCGTTGGACTGGACGGAGGGTTAGCATCATGTTTCCTGTTAGCATTAGCATCCAGCATCTCTGCTAAAAGGAACACTGACCAATCACAGCTGAGTGGGGGTGGGGCTTCAGGGCAACACATTGTTATATAAACAATCAATAAACAACAATGATCAGTGATTATTTACATAAGATTTTATTATTCATTTATTATTATAATTATTAAGACTTAACGATGAGGTGTTGTCATGGAGACATCAGACAGGCACAGCGTGTAACTCTGTGTGTGTGTGTGTGTGTGTGTGTGTGTGTGTGTGTGTGTTTGTGTGTTTAGTTTGGTAGATTTCACCAGACTTCCGTCTCCGACTCCGGAAAACAAAGATCTGTTCTTCGTCACTAAAGGATCCAGTCTGCAGCCCGCATCAGGTGACCTTTGACCTTTACCCCTCACATAACCTCTGACCTCGGTCTGTGACCTTTGACCTCTGAATCTGACCTTTCCTGTCCTGCTGGTGTCACTTCCTGCAGGCGTGCAGGGCTCTCCAGCGCCAAGCTCATCGTACTCGGAGCCCAATGAGAACGAGGGGGGGTTTGAGATGGCCAATGGGGGCCGGAGGGAGGGGCCAGAGCTGACCAATGAGAGCCGCAGTCTGTCTCTGGTCGACCTACAAGACTCCTCCCCTAGTGACGGCCTTGACGACAGCCAGTGGCAGCGCAGGACGGGGCTCCTCCCCCTCTCCTTCCAGAACCCCGTGTATCACATGACCACCACGTCACCACGGCAACCACAGCAGCAGCACCAGCAGCAGACAGACGCCACACCCTCAGACGGCTCGGCGGGGTCGCAGGGAAATGCCGAAGACAGGAACGCCATGGCAACCAAACCTGCGTTTCTTACCCAGATGTCTGTGGGGCTGGGAGGGGGCGAGAGGGGGGAGAGGATGTCGGCCATGTCGAGCAGCAGCAGTGGCGAGGAATACTCGAGACGCGCTCTGTCTCTGTCGGAGACGCTCACAGGTACAGGAAGTCACTTTAATGTCCTAAACAAAGCTCCTCCCACATGAGAACACACCACTCACTGTGGGCGGAGCTTAAGGCTCCATTAGGAGGTGCTGAGGTGAGTCCCTTCAGGTGGACACAGTGAGACACTCGTCCTGTTGGACATCCACCTGGAGGGACTCAGTGTCTACTGGTTTCTATCTATAGCAACAGGCTGGTGGTACAACATGTGCAGCTCTCTGATGGGATGATTCTGATGATGTCACTGTTGTTGCTCCTCAGGTAGCTCCGCCCCCATTCGTCAGAGCTCCTCAGGTCCTCAGAGACGCATCGATCAGCCTCCTCCCCCCTCCTCTGCTCCGCCGGGACCTCCTCGTGGTCGGACACCTCCCAGCATGCTCAGCGGTGGTGGAGGCTCCGCCTACCCTCCTCGCCCCGCCTCTGGCAGCATGATGTCATCAAGTCCTGATTGGCCAAGCAGCGGTCAGTCGCGACTCAGACAGACATCATCATCATCTAAAGGGGACAGCCCCGAGAAACAACGCCCTGCTGCCAAGGTAACGGGGCGGTTACCATGGTAACCTATCCCCGCTGGTGATTAGAGGTGTTGTCATGGAGATGACGGACAGGCGCAGTGTGTAACTGTGTATATATATATATATATATATATATGTGTGTGTGTGTGTGTGTGTGTGTGTGTGTGTTCAGGCTCCGTCCCCCTGTGCCTTGGACCGCACCGCTGCCTGGCTGCTCAACATGAACTCCGCCTCCTCCTACGGCGAGACAGAGGATGATCGTCATGATGATGCCCTCATAGAGAAGGTAGGAGACTCTTACTGGTTCTACTGGGTCTGAACTGGTTTTAGTGGGTCTGACACTCTGTGTGTGTGTGTGTGTGTGTGTGTGTGTGTGTTTGTGTGTGTGTGTAGTACCAGCAGGAGATTGCGTTGCTGCAGGAGAAGTTGCGAGTTGCTGCATTGCGTCAGGACGAGTGTGAGGCCCGACTGCTGGTCCAGGATCAGCAGAACCAACGCATGCTGCAGGAGTACCAGGTGAGTCCCACACCTGAGCACCTGGACTCACACCTGACCTGTCCGTCACACCTGATGGTCACATGACTCTGCTATGTGTGTCTCAGGTGCGGCTGGAGGACACAGAGAGTCGACTGAGGAGACTGCAGGATGATAAAGACCTCCAGATGAACAGCATCATCAGCAGGTCTGTCCCCACACACCTGTCTGTCCCCACTTCTGTCTCCTCTCACCTGTCTGTCACTTCTCACCTGTGTGTCTGTGTGTAGGTTGATGGCTGTGGAGGAGGAGCTGAAGAAGGATCACTCTGACATGCAGGCTGTGGTCGACTCCAAACAGAAGATCATAGAGGCGCAGGTATCTGTCTGTCCGTCTGTCTCTGTCTGTCTCTTTTCAGGCTTGTTCTTGCTCAGTGACTTTGTGACATCTTCTCTTGATATGTAAATAAACTTCCTGTCTGTCTCTCTCTCTGTCCGTCTGTCTCTCAGGAGAAGAGGATAGCGAGTCTCGATGCAGCGAACAGTCGTCTAATGGCAGCTCTGACTCAGCTGAAGGAGCGGTACGCTGTGACATCACAGAGGAACGGCCTGTCTCCTAGCAACACGTCATCTCTGCAGATCACAGAGAACGGAGAGTTCCGTAACTCCGGCAACTGCTGAGCGACCGGCTGCTGAGCTCTGATTGGCTCTTACTGCAGGCGGGAGGAGGGGCTTACTCATTAACCACGCCTTTAAATCAACCAATCAATGCTGTCATAGTCGCCACAGACCTGTCAATCAACTGTCACCTCCTACAGAGGTGGATCTGACCTGACTCCGCCCTTGTTGCTAGGTTACCCCTCAGTCCCTGACTGCATCCCAAGTCTCTTAATTGTATACTGCTAACTCCTAACTCCTGACTTGAACTGGAAGTCGTTCAAGGTCCGCCATCTTTAAGGCCATCACATGTCTCTTATTCCTGCCAGTAAGGAGTTAGTGTTAGGAGTTAGGAGGGATCTGTTAGGTGCGATGAGTAAGGTAACACGAGAGCTTCCTAACAGGAAGTCTTTTTCAGCTTGAGGCCCTGACGTATAAATACCCGCCCCCTACGTCTGTCTCATTTGAATGAGATGGCGGAGAAACAGTGCAAGTGTACCCGTTACATGCATTCTTTGCAATGACACGCTGTAATTCACATGCCTACGTGACTACAAAGAGTAACGAGTAACGGTTTGCCCATCATTAATTGTCCTGCATGTCATGTGAGTGGAATAATGTTTAATAGCCTGTAGGTAATATTAATTATTAATATTGATTAATATTACTTTCATTAATGTTGTTGTAAGCTACTGTCATTACCGTCTGTCCTGCATCTCTCTCTCTCTCTCTGTCTCTGTCTCTCTCTCTCTGTCTCATTGTGTCATGCGGATTACTGTTAATTTATCATGTTGATCTGTTCTGTACGACATCTATTGCACGTCTGTCCGTCCTGGAAGAGGGATCCCTCCTCAGTTGCTCTTCCTGAGGTTTCTACCGTTTTTTCCCCGTTAAAGGGTTTTTTGGGGAGTTTTTCCTGATCAGCTGTGAGGGTCATAAGGACAGAGGGATGTCGTATGCTGTAAAGCCCTGTGAGGCAAATTGTGATTTGTGATATTGGGCTTTATAAATAAAATTGATTGATTGAGGTAGACTGACAGGTCTGATATGTCTTATTCACTCAGCGACTTGTTGAATGATGGCGAGTGGATTTAATAATAGTGATAATGATAATGATGATAATAATAATGATAATGATGCTCATCACAGTGACAGTGGCAGGGCTACAGACCGTTCTTTAATTGCGACAAACTTTGGCAAATGACTCAATAACAATGGTAATACATGCAAAAGTCTGTGACCAGTCATGCCGGGGGGGGGGGACTTGGGATGTACGCCAAACGCTGGCTCTGTTATGCAGCAGATCCAGCTATCGCGCCGTCACCAGAATAGGACGTCGCTTTACGTGATGCTTCAGAGTAAGGCCATCTCATGTCTCTTAATCAGCAATCCTCGCTCCTCACTCCTAACTCCTTACATGTTTTCCTAAGTGGGAGGGACTAAACAGTTAGCTAAGATGGCTAGATAAGGTGGTTAGCAGTAATTTTAAGAGACTTGGGATGCAGTCCCTGTATTTGTTTGCATGTTTCCTTTTTGAACATCTTACAAAGTCTGACATCATATCCTGTTTCCTTTTGGTACTTCCTGCTGAGAGCCAGAAACTTCCAACAGACTGCACGTCTCTCTGATCGCTCAGCTCCACCTGTAAATGGCTCTGGTCCAATTGTTGGAACTCTCAGTGTAAATAGCTCTGCTCTGATTGGACGGACTGGAACAGCTCCTGCTCTACAAGGCTCTGGTTCAGTCACACATTCACGTATGAGGATCAGTCCAGTTGGACCAACCCCACCTGTATATGGCTCTGGTGTTTAGCTGACAAAGTGAAACTTTATTTAAAGAGACGATGCGTCAACAGTTTGAATATATTGATCTTTTTTTAGGCTCTTTGTGTTTAGATTTTGTCTTAAAGGAACAGTGCGACACATTTGTCTCAGACTCAGATCAGGTCCAGGTTAGCCTAGGTTAGCACAAAGACTGGAAGCAGGGGGAAGTGTTAGCCTAGCTCCATGTGTTGGCTGCTCTGGGCTTCCGTAGCGTTGAAAGAGTTTGACGTTAGTTTGTGTTTCAGAGAATTTACGGATTTTAATGTAAACAACAGATTTTATTGTAAAACAGTAAAAACTTTAAATTGTGATGAATTGTTTGTGAACACACGCACATCTGCTGTCCTGGACCCATCTGAACTCTGCTGAACTCAAATGAACTCTACTAGACCCATCTGGGCTCTAATGGACTCTACTGGACTGTATACTTGACTCAACTAGGCTCCCCTGGACTCTACTGGACCATCTAGACTCTACTGGACTCTATACTGGACTCTGCTGGACCATCTAGACTCTACTGGACTCTATACTGGACTCTGCTGGACTGTGTAGGATTCTGCGGTGTTCACTGTGGCTTCTGTCTCTGTTCTTGTTATTTATCATCTGTATTTATAAAGAGATGCTCCAATAAACTATTAACGACCTGACTGTTACCTTGGAGATCACTCACACTCACACATACACACACACACACACACCACTGATGACACACATGGTTTATTTATCAGATCAAAGCAGTGACACACAGGTGTGAACAGGAAGTGATGTCAGTCTGTCACAGGCCCGCAGTGGCGCGCTCCAGCGGGTCGTCGCTCCAGTACTCTTGGTTCCAGCCAAGGAACCAGCCGGTGAAGGTCGGCGGTTCAAAGCCCTGTTTCACCGTCACAATCGGGGTCCGAGGGTCTCTGTCAGCCAGGTCACTCTCCAGGTACCCGACAGCTACACACACACACACAGTTAGCTGTTAGCATCTGGAGTCAGGTGTGACAGCTACACAAAGTTAGCTGTTAGCTGTTAGCAATATAA
This sequence comes from Epinephelus lanceolatus, assembly GCF_041903045.1. Lineage (NCBI taxonomy): Eukaryota > Metazoa > Chordata > Actinopteri > Perciformes > Serranidae > Epinephelus > Epinephelus lanceolatus. Next base: position 421,899 of record NC_135742.1, read on the forward strand.
TTTTAACTACAGAAAGTGTTAGGAAGTTTTCTAGCTTCTACATTTATCCTGCTAACTTCCTGTCTCTCTTTCAGGCTAACTTCCTGTCTGTCTCACCTGACGCTGTCGCCTCCGTCTTCTCATCCTCACGAGCTTCATTTCCGATCCAAACAAACACCTGCAGGAGGACACGGGAAGTGAGGAGACACAGAGGACAGGCAGGCGAGACGTGTAGCCATGGTCATGGCTGGAGACTCACCTGGTCCCAGGTATCCAAGATCATGACATCATCAGGGGCGAGGTCATCCTGCGTCAGCTCACCTGGAACCTCCTCCATCTGAACACACACACACGCACACACACACACACACACACACACAGTGAGATGATGTAACACCACCTGAGTCCACCCTAGCACAGACTGTGCAGTGTAATAATAATAATAAATTTTATTTGTATTGCACTTTACATTTTAGCAATCTCAAAGTGCTGGTGTAACCACCAGTAACCAGGAAACACTGAGCCTCTTTTGGGTTGTGAACCAACAACATAGAACCCACTGTGATCATGTGACCAGGTCATGTGACCAGGCTGATGTACACACCAAGGCTATTCAAGAGAAGGCTGAGACACGGGGTCAAACATGGGGGGATTGCACATGCGCAGTGTAACTTGAGCTGCGATGCTGGAGGGTGACAGCAGGGGCGCTAGATAAAAAGCGCAGGATCCACTCAGGCGATCAAGGAGTGCGCTTGGTGCGGTCTGCTTGGACTTTTGGACGGCGGCTGCCTGAAGTTGTCGGAATTGCATCTCTGTCATTCTCGCCCACAACGCAGGCCACCAGTGACAGTCCAGTAATAAGCTGTGAAAATGACATGCATGCACATCCCCCTTATTCCACGGTCTCACGCCATCTACTGAGCCTTTGAGGAATTGCAGACCAGATTTTACTGCACATGTGCAATCCCCCCATGTTTGACCCCGTGTCTCAGCCTTCTCTTGAATAGCCTTGGTACACACCAGGAAGTTTCCGGTCTTGTTGGAGCAGGCAAACAGACGAGGAGGATGAGCCTCCATGTTGTTCTTCAGACGGGGGTAGTGACAGTAGTCCTCCTGCCCCCCCAGTGCATCCCAAAATGCACCTGTAACACAGAGAAACTCTCCATTCAGGTTCAACAGAGTTCATCGTTGACCAAGCATCACCTCCAAGACCTCCATGACCCCGGCCCCTCACCTTCCTCCTCACCCTCCTCCAGCTGGGTGGGGGTCACCTGCAGGAGTCCAGCCAAGTGTTCAGCTCCCTGAGCTTCGGCTGAGCTGCTGCTCCCCCCTCTCCACATCCACGATCCACCAGAAGAGACCAGAAGGAACACGTCACTGGAGTTCAGACTGGGCGAGGACGGATCCACCTGAGGACAACACCGCAGAGACACTGGTTATACTGGTTATACTGGACTAACACTGGTTATATTGTTTATACTGGACTAACGCTGTTTATATTGTTTATACTGGACTAACGCTGGTTATACTGGACCAACATTGGTTATACTAGACTAACACTAGTTAGTCTAGTTATACTGGTTATACTGGACTAACACTGTTTATACTAGACTAACACTGGTTATACTGGACTAACACTGCTTATAGTGGACTAACACTGATTATACTGGTGATCCTGGACTAACACTGGTTATACTAGACTAACACTGGTTATACTGGTTATACTGGACTAACACTGCTTATAGTGGACTAACATTGATTATACTGGTGATCCTGGACTAACACTGGTTATACTGGTTGTGCTGGACTAACACTGGTTATACTGGACTAACACTGCTTATAGTGGACTAACACTGGTTATACTGGTTATACTGGACTAACACTGGTTATACTGGACTAACACTGCTTATAGTGGACTAACACTGATTATACTGATTATACTGGTGATCCTGGACTAACACTGGTTATACTGGTTGTGCTGGACTAACACTGGTTATACTGGTTATACTGGACTAACACTGGTTACATTGGTTGTACTGGACTGACGCTGGTTATATTGTTTATACTGGACTAACACTGGTTATATTGTTTATACTGGACTGACGCTGGTTATACTGGTTATACTGGACTAACGCTGGTTATATTGTTTATACTGGACTAACACTGGTTATATTGTTTATACTGGACTAACACTGGTTACATTGTTTATACTGGACTAATGCTGGTTATATTGTTTATACTGGACTAACGCTGGTTATATTGTTTATACTGGACTAACACTGGTTATATTGTTTATACTGGACTAACGCTGGTTATACTGGACCAACATTGGTTATACTGGTTATACTAGACTAACACTAGCTATACTGGTTATACTGGACTAACACTGTTTATATTGTTTATACTGGACTAACACTGGTTATATTGTTTATACTGGACTAACGCTGGTTATATTGTTTATACTGGACTAACACTGGTTATATTGTTTATACTGGACTAACGCTGGTTATACTGGACCAACATTGGTTATACTGGTTATACTGGTTATACTAGACTAACACTAGTTATACTGGTTATACTGGACTAACACTGGTTATATTGTTTATTCTGGACTAACATTGGTTATATTGTTTATACTGGACTAACGCTGTTTATATTGTTTATACTGGACTAACGCTGGTTATACTGGTTATACTGGACCAACATTGGTTATACTAGACTAACACTAGTTATACTGGTTATACTGGACTAACACTGTTTATACTAGACTAACACTGGTTATACTGGACTAACACTGGTTATACTAGACTAACACTAGTTATACTGGTTATACTGGACTAACACTGTTTATACTAGACTAATGCTGGTTATACTGGACCAACATTGGTTATACTAGACTAACACTAGTTATACTGGTTATACTGGACTAACACTGTTTATACTAGACTAACACTGGTTATACTGGACTAACACTGCTTATAGTGGACTAACACTGATTATACTGGTGATCCTGGACTAACACTGGTTATACTAGACTAACACTGGTTATACTGGACTAACACTGCTTATAGTGGACTAACATTGATTATACTGGTGATCCTGGACTAACACTGGTTATACTGGTTGTGCTGGACTAACACTGGTTATACTGGACTAACACTGCTTATAGTGGACTAACACTGGTTATACTGGACTAACACTGCTTATAGTGGACTAACACTGATTATACTGGTGATCCTGGACTAACACTGGTTATACTGGACTAACACTGCTTATAGTGGACTAACACTGGTTATACTGGACTAACACTGCTTATAGTGGACTAACACTGATTATACTGGTGATCCTGGACTAACACTGGTTATACTGGTTGTGCTGGACTAACACTGGTTATACTGGTTATACTGGACTAACACTGGTTACATTGGTTGTACTGGACTGACGCTGGTTATATTGTTTATACTGGACTAACACTGGTTATATTGTTTATACTGGACTAACACTGGTTATATTGTTTATACTGGACTGACGCTGGTTATATTGTTTATACTGGACTAACACTGGTTATATTGTTTATACTGGACTAACGCTGGTTATACTGGACCAACATTGGTTATACTGGTTATACTGGTTATACTAGACTAACACTAGCTATACTGGTTATACTGGACTAACACTGTTTATATTGTTTATACTGGACTAACACTGGTTATATTGTTTATACTGGACTAACACTGGTTATATTGTTTATACTGGACTAACGCTGGTTATACTGGACCAACATTGGTTATACTGGTTATACTGGTTATACTAGACTAACACTAGTTATACTGGTTATACTGGACTAACACTGGTTATATTGTTTATACTGGACTAACACTGGTTATATTGTTTATACTGGACTAACGCTGTTTATATTGTTTATACTGGACTAACGCTGGTTATACTGGACCAACATTGGTTATACTGGACCAACATTGGTTATACTGGTTATACTGGACTAACACTGCTTATAGTGGACTAACACTGATTATACTGGTGATCCTGGACTAACACTGGTTATACTAGACTAACACTGGTTATACTGGTTATACTGGACTAACACTGCTTATAGTGGACTAACATTGATTATACTGGTGATCCTGGACTAACACTGGTTATACTGGTTGTGCTGGACTAACACTGGTTATACTGGACTAACACTGGTTATACTGGACTAACACTGCTTATAGTGGACTAACACTGATTATACTGGTGATCCTGGACTAACACTGGTTATACTGGACTAACACTGCTTATAGTGGACTAACACTGATTATACTGGTGATCCTGGACTAACACTGGTTATACTGGTTATACTGGACTAACACTGGTTATACTGGACTAACACTGCTTATAGTGGACTAACACTGATTATACTGATTATACTGGTGATCCTGGACTAACACTGGTTATACTGGTTGTGCTGGACTAACACTGGTTATACTGGTTATACTGGACTAACACTGGTTACATTGGTTGTACTGGACTGACGCTGGTTATATTGTTTATACTGGACTAACACTGGTTATATTGTTTATACTGGACTAACGCTGGTTATATTGTTTATACTGGACTAACACTGGTTATATTGTTTATACTGGACTGATGCTGGTTATACTGGACCAACATTGGTTATACTGGACTAACACTGGTTACACTGGTTGTACTGGACTGACGCTGGTTATATTGTTTATACTGGACTGACGCTGGTTATACTGGACCAACATTGGTTATACTAGACTAACACTAGTTATACTGGTTATACTGGACTAACGCTGGTTATATTGTTTATACTGGACTAACACTGGTTATATTATTTATACTGGACCAACATTGGTTATACTGGTTATACTGGACTAACACTGGTTACACTGGTTGTACTGGACTGACACTGGTTATATTGTTTATACTGGACTGACGCTGGTTATACTGGACCAACATTGGTTATACTAGACTAACACTAGTTATACTGGTTATACTGGACTAACGCTGGTTATATTGTTTATACTGGACTAACACTGGTTATATTGTTTATACTGGACTAACGCTGGTTATATTGTTTATACTGGACTAACACTGGTTATACTGGACCAACATTGGTTATACTAGACTAACACTGGTTATACTGGTTATACTGGACTAACACTGATTATACTAGACTAACACTGGTTATACTGGTTATACTGGACTAACACTGATTATACTGGTGATCCTGGACTAACACTGGTTATACTGGTTATACTGAACTAACACTGGTTATACTGGACTAACACTGGTTATACTGGACTAACACTGCTTATAGTGGACTAACACTGGTTATACTGGACTAACACTGCTTATAGTGGACTAACACTGGTTATAGTGGTTGTGCTGGACTAACACTGGTTATACTGGACTAACACTGCTTATAGTGGACTAACACTGGTTATACTGGACTAACACTGCTTATAGTGGACTAACACTGGTTATACTGGACTAACACTACTTATAGTGGACTAACACTGATTATACTGGTGATCCTGGACTAACACTGGTTATACTGGTTATACTGGACTAACACTGGTTATACTGGATTAACACTGCTTATAGTGGACTAACACTGATGATTATACTTGTGATCCTGGACTAACACTGGTTATACTGGTTGTGCTGGACTAACACTGGTTATACTGGTGATACTGGACTAACACTGGTTATACTGGTTGTGCTGGACTAACACTGGTTATACTGGTGATACTGGGATAACACTGGTTACACTGGTGTAACTCAGACTCTGACTCTGGTTTTCTGTCTCACCTCCACAGCTCTGGTGTCTCCCGCTGGATTGGCTCGAACCTGAAACAGACGGGTATCTGCCACCTCTGATTGGCCGCCCTCTCTGGAAGTCCCACCCTTGTACACCACCATTGGTTTTCCTCCAAACAGACTCATGAGGTGGGCGGGCTCTTTGCCCTGTATCACACGAACCTGCACAGGCAGACCGACGAGAGACGACCAGGTCATGGTCCAGAGGGTTACAGTCAGAGTCTGGAGGATTAATGATGATAACAATAAGTGGGTGTAGTGCTCCCAGTCACTGTACCTGTACAGCTGCCCCGCCCATTTCATCATCCAAAGCTATCGCCAACAGGGCCGACGCTCCGACCTCATCCTGACTGGACTCCGCCCCCTGCCTGAGGACAGAGACACATACTGAATATTAACATGGTGTAACTTTAAAGGTTGAAGGATGTTGATGTCACATTTGAAACAGACACCGACACCAGGGGGAGCCGCCTTGCACCTGATCACACCTGAGCACACCTGAACCAGACCCAGTCCAACTAGACCCAGTTCAACTAGAGCCGCTCCATCTAGACCCAGTCCAACTACACCCAGTTCAACTAGAGCCGCTCCATCTAGACCCAGTCCAACTAGACCCAGTCCAACTGGATTCAGTCTATCTAGACCCAGTCCAACTAGACCCAGTCCATCTAGACCCAGTCCAACCAGACCCAGTCCAACTAGACCCAGTCTATCTAGACCAAGTCCAACTAGATCCAGTCTATCTAGACCAAGTCCATCTAGACCCAGTCCAACTAGACCCAGTCCATCTAGACCCAGTCCAACTAGACCCAGTCCAACTAGATCCAGTCTATCTAGACCCAGTCCAACTAGATCCAGTCTATCTAGACCCAGTCCAACTAGACCCAGTCCATCTAGACCCAGTCCAACTAGACCCAGTCCAACTAACCCAGTCCAACTAGATCCAGTCTATCTAGACCAAGTCCAACTAGATCCAGTCTATCTAGACCAAGTCCAACTAGACCCAGTCCAACTAGACCCAGTCCAACTAGATCCAGTCCAACTAGATCCAGTCCAACTAGACCCAGTACAACTAGAGCCACTCCATCTAGACCCAGTCCAACTAGATCCAGTCCATCTAGACCCAGTTCAACTAGAGCCGCTCCATCTAGACCCAGTCCAACTACATCCAGTCCATCTAGACCCAGTCCAACTAGAGCCACTCCATCTAGACCCAGTCCAACTAGACCTAGTTCAACTAGAGCCGCTCCATCTAGACCCAGTCCAACTAGACCCAGTCCAACTAGATCCAGTCTATCTAGACCCAGTCCAACTAGATCCAGTCCATCTAGATCCAGTCCAACTAGACCCAGTCCATCTATACACAGTGAGATGGCCACTTTAAGACCTGGTGTGATGATCTTGTATCAAACACGAAACAAACTAAAGAGATGATCTTCAACCCTGAGGGAACTGTAGCTCATGACCCTATGATTATTGATAACAGCAACAGGTGTCCTCATACAAACACCCAGGACTAATGTTGGCTAATAATCTGAGCTGGAGCGTTCATGTCAACCACTTGCGTAACACATTAGCAGATTTGGTGTGTTAGCTGTGGCTGTTTGAGGTCTGAACTGAGATCATGTTAACATTCTACAATGCCGTATTAGCAAGCATTATATGGTATGACAGTGTGGTTCAGCTCCCTTACAGTCCAGTGTGAGGCTAGACCTCAAGAAATGGTGACAACTGCCATGAAGTTAATGGGGAAACATGACCAACTCCAGTCTCTCCAGTCACTTTATGAGGGTAGTCAGACAAGCCAAAAAAATCGTGAGTGACCCCTCACATGTTCTTTTTTTCAAATATGAACTGTTACCATTGGGGAGGCGCTACAGAGCCAGCAGACTTAAGAGTAACCGTTTTAAACTGTTCTTTATCCCCACTTCCATCTACTACTTAATAAACAAATACACCCCTCCACCCCAGTCACAGTGGTGGGGGGCCTACTGCTGTGGATCCACTACCCTAGCTATCCTAGCTACACTATGTGCCCAAAACAAATTTCCCACTTGGGACAATAAAGTTTATGTTATCTTATCTTTTACAGTCCAACTAGACCCAGTCCAAACTGTTATTAGAGACGTGGTGTCTCACCAGATGTAGATGATATGTCCTTGTCTGCTGTCGTGTTGGTACTGATAGAGGATGATGTAACTGTCTCCTCCATAGAACTGACCGAAGACTGACGAGTCCACCGGGACCTTCTCTGATCTTTCAACACGCCAGATCTA
>NC_135742.1:435000-507500 GCF_041903045.1 Epinephelus lanceolatus
AGAGAGCAGAACTCTGAATGTTACTGATTGTGATGATTATTACTCAAACATATATCCATATTTGTATGTGTGTGCACAGAAGGTGTCACAGTGTCAGTAGTGTCAGTGGTATTAATGGAATTAATGGTATCAGTAATGGTATCAGTGGTATTAATGGTATTGGTAGTTTTAGTGGCATTAGTGGTATTAGTAGTTTTAGTGGTATTGGTAGTTTTACTGGCATTAGTGGTATTGGTCGTTTTAATGGTATTGGTAGTTTTACTGGCATTAGTGGTATTGGTAGTTTTAGTGGTATTGGTAGTTTTACTGGCATTAGTGGTATTGGTAGTTTTAGTGGTATTAGTAGTTTTACTGGCATTAGTGGTATTGGTAGTTTTACTGGCATTAGTGGTATTGGTAGTTTTAATGGTATTGGTAGTTTTACTGGCATTAGTGGTATTGGTAGTTTTACTGGCATTAGTGGTATTGGTAGTTTTAATGGTATTGGTAGTTTTACTGGCATTAGTGGTATTGGTAGTTTTAGTGGTATTAGTAGTTTTACTGGCATTAGTGGTATTGGTAGTTTTACTGGCATTAGTGGTATTGGTAGTTTTAGTGGTATTGGTGGTATTAGTAGTTTTACTGGCATTAGTGGTATTGGTAGTTTTACTGGCATTAATGGTATTGGTAGTTTTAGTGGTATTGGTGGTATTAGTAGTTTTAGTGGTATTAGTTTTACTGGCATTAGTGGTATTGGTAGTTTTAATGGTATTAGTAGTTTTACTGGCATTAGTGGTATTGGTAGTTTTAGTGGTATTAGTAGTTTTACTGGCATTAGTGGTATTGGTAGTTTTAGTGGTATTAGTAGTTTTACTGGCATTAGTGGTATTGGTAGTTTTACTGGCATTAGTGGTATTGGTAGTTTTAGTGGTATTGGTGGTATTAGTAGTTTTAGTGGTATTAGTAGTTTTAGTGGCATTAGTGGTATTGGTAGTTTTACTGGCATTAGTGGTATTAGTAGTTTTAATGGTTTCAGTGGTATTAGTAGTTTTACTGGCATTAGTGGTATTGGTAGTTTTACTGGTATTAGTAGTTTTAGTGGTACTAGTACTTTTACTGGCATTAGTGGTATTGATAGTTTTACTGGCATTCGTGGTATTAGTAGTTTTAGTGGTATTAGTAGTTTTAGTGGTATTGGTAGTTTTAGTGGCAGTAGTGGTATTAGTAGTTTTAGTGGTATTAGTGGTATTGGTAGTTTTAGTGTTATTAGTAGTTTTAGTGGCATTAGTGGTATTAGTAGTTTTAGTGTTATTAGTAGTTTTAGTGGCATTAGTGGTATTAGTAGTTTTAGTGGTATTAATAGTTTTAGTGGCATTAGTGGTATTGGTAGTTTTAGTGGTATTAGTAGTTTTACTGGCATTAGTGGTATTGGTAGTTTTAGTGGTATTAGTAGTTTTACTGGCATTAGTGGTATTGGTAGTTTTAGTGGCATTAGTGGTATTAGTAGTTTTAGTGGTATTAGTAGTTTTACTGGCATTAGTGGTATTGGTAGTTTTAGTGGTATTAGTGGTATTGGTAGTTTTACTGGCATTAGTGGTATTGGTAGTTTTACTGGCATTCGTGGTATTAATAGTTTTAGTGGCATTAGTGGTATTAGTAGTTTTAGTGGTATTAGAAGTTTTACTGGCATTAGTGGTATTGGTAGTTTTAGTGGTATTAGTGGTATTGGTAGTTTTACTGGCATTAGTGGTATTGGTAGTTTTACTGGCTTCAGTGGTATTGGTAGTTTTACTGGCTTCAGTGGTATTGGTAGTTTTAGTGGCTTCAGTGGTATTAGTAGTTTTAGTGGTATTAGTACTTTTACTGGCATTAGTGGTATTGGTAGTTTTAGTGGCTTCAGTGGTATTGGTAGTTTTAGTGGCTTCAGTGGTATTAGTAGTTTTAGTGGTATTAGTACTTTTACTGGCATTAGTGGTATTGGTAGTTTTACTGGCATTCGTGGTATTAGTAGTTTTAGTGGTATTGGTAGTTTTAGTGGTATTGGTGGTATTAGTAGTTTTAATGGCTTCAGTGGTATTAGTAGTTTTAGTGGTATTAGTACTTTTACTGGCATTAGTGGTATTGGTAGTTTTACTGGCATTCGTGGTATTAGTAGTTTTAGTGGTATTGGTAGTTTTAGTGGCATTAGTGGTATTAGTAGTTTTAATGGTTTCAGTGGTATTAGTAGTTTTAGTGGCATTAGTGGTATTGGTAGTTTTAGTGGCATTAGTGGTATTGGTAGTTTTACTGGCATTAGTGGTATTGGTAGTTTTAGTGGCATTAGTGGTATTAGTAGTTTTGCTGGCATTAGTGGTATTAGTAGTTTTAGTGGCATTAGTGGTATTAGTAGTTTTAATGGTTTCAGTGGTATTAGTAGTTTTAGTGGTGTTAGTAGTTTTAGTGGTATTAGTAGTTTTGCTGGCATTAGTGGTATTAGTAGTTTTAGTGGCAGTAGTGGTATTAGTAGTTTTAGTGGCAGTAGTGGTATTAGTAGTTTTAGTGGCAGTAGTGGTATTAGTAGTTTTAGTGTTATTAGTAGTTTTAGTGGCATTAGTGGTATTAGTAGTTTTAATGGTTTCAGTGGTATTAGTAGTTTTAGTGGTATTAGTAGTTTTAATGGTTTCAGTGGTATTAGTAGTTTTAGTGGTATTAGTAGTTTTAATGGTTTCAGTGGTATTAGTGGTATTAGTAGTTTTAGTGGCATTAGTGGTATTGGTAGTTTTACTGGCATTAGTGGTATTAGTAGTTTTAGTGGCATTAGTGGTATTAGTAGTTTTGCTGGCATTAGTGGTATTAGTAGTTTTAGTGGCATTAGTGGTATTAGTAGTTTTAATGGTTTCAGTGGTATTAGTAGTTTTAGTGGTATTAGCAGTTTTAATGGTTTCAGTGGTATTAGTAGTTTTAGTGGTATTAGCAGTTTTAATGGTTTCAGTAGTTTTAATGGTTTCAGTGGTATTAGTAGTTTTAGTGGTATTAGTAGTTTTAATGGTGTCAGTTTATTAGTGGTATTAGTAGTTTTGATGGTTTCAGTGGTATTAGTGGTATTAGTGGTATTAGTAGTTTTAATGGTTTCAGTGGTATTAGTGGTATTAGTGGTATTAGTAGTTTTAATGGTTTCAGTGGTATTAGTGGTATTAGTACATGGTACAATATAAGGAGATTGCTAAATCTTGTTTAGTTTAGTTTAGAGTCACAGGCCCAATCTCTTGTGATCTCCCTGGACGCAGAGAAAGCCTTTGACAGAATTGAGTGGCCTCATTTACTGGGAGCTCTCTCTAAATTTAACCTAGGTGACAACTTTATTAAATGGACATCTCTTCTTTATGCTGCTACATATGCATCAGGTATCACTAATAGTATGAGGTCCCCTTCTTTCATAGTGCGGCGTGGCTGTAGACAGGGCTGTCCTGTTTCACCTTTGCTCTTTGCCCTTGCGATGGAGCCCTTGGCTGAAGCCTTGAGAAATGATCCATTAATGTCAGGTATAGAGATAGGTCCCATACATCATAAATTTCTTTATATTGACATTTTATTATATCTCAGCAATCCTGAGACCTCTGTGGCCAGAGCAGTTGAGATAATTAACTCCTTCATTCAGTTCTGAGGCTATAAAATTAACTACTCTAAATCTGACGGCCGGGCTCCACCGGCTGCAAACGTAACTGTGCATTCACACCAAAAGCGTCATGAGCATCATAAGCGGCCGGCAGCCATTCATTTTCAATGTACGCTTGCTACGAAGGGCGTCTGGAGCATCGGCGGCAGCGAGCAGCGCGATGCCAGCGACCAGAGCGTCACTGTTAAGTTGAAAGAAGCTCAACTTTATGCAAATGAGCAGCGATGCCGCCGAAATAGTAGCGAGCAGCAGCCAATTACAGACTGTGGATATTCTCAAGGCGGGACAGTGAAAGAAAAAGAAAGAGAAGACGAAAATGGAGGAGAAGTTGATTGTGGCGGTCTCTGGTTTCCCAGAGCTATATGATGTGTCTCTGTTTATTTACAGAGACATCCAGAAGAAGTCAGATGCCTGGAGAAGGGTATCTGAAATTGTTGGTTTGTCTGGTAAGTAAAATAGGCTTGTGTCGATCCTACGAGTCATCCTGTGCACAGCTGATCAGCCCCGCCCCTTGGCAGCCTTCTGCAAGCCCTGCCAGAGCTGCCAGGCAGTGCGATGCCAGTGACCTGAGCGACCACTGGCGCTCATGACGCTGTTGGTGTGAATGCACAGTAAGCGTCACGTCAGCGTAGCGTCGTGGCGTATTCATTTGGGCTCCACTGACGGCGTACGGAAGCGACACGTAGAGAAGCCAGCGGGGTTGTTTACCGTTTGCTGAGCCGAGAGGCTGCATGTAGGCTGCATGAAATAAAAAGTTAAAGCATTTTCCACCTCCAACAACAAGCAGGTAGCAAACTCCACACACCTCGCATCAGTACTTTCCCACCCCTCGGATCGGCTTCATTGCCTGCGTAGACCTATTGACTTTTTTATTTTTTTTTTTTTTTATGCAGGGTTCCATAGAATACAATAAACAGTTTCAACTGTATTAAAATACATAGTTTAAACGGTAGGATCACGGATAAACATGGGTAAATGCATGAAAAAAATCATCACATATCGCCTCTGATAATGGTTTATTCATTTAAAAACACATTGTGCTTGTTTAGCACACTATTTCATGTAGTTTTTATCTGCTGGAGGGTCGCGTAGGGGAGCGTAGCACGACAAAAGTAGAAGAGCCGCGTAAAATAGAGAGTTGTCGCGCCGCTCCCGTTGCCGGTGGAGCTGCTGTAATTGATTAACAGGGGGGCGAGCTGCTACGGGACTTGTGCTGCAGACGTGTCGCACTGCTGATGTGCCCAGTGGAGCCCGGCCGTGAGGCAATGCCATTGACCCCTGAACTATCCGGGCCCCCTACTTGTTCTGCCCCTTTTCACTGGTCACCGTCTGGATTCGTGTTCACACCAGACCTGTTTTTTTTTTTTTTTTTCCGCTAGCAACGATTTTACATACAAAGTCAATGCAAACGGGCGATTGAGTGTATATTTGCCCGGGAGAAAAATCGCTCGGGCTCCGAGCGACAGCGACAGAGCGATTTTTCGCTCGTCACTTGAGATGAGAAATCTCATCTGAAGCGGTATTTCGCTGGGTCCTGTCGCTTGCAGCTCAACGCTGATTGGCTGCCGGAATCCCGGAATCCCGGGGGGATGTTTGACTGTCATGACATGTCAGCTTCATTAAAAGTATAGCTGCAAATTAAAAGCAACAATAGATGTAAAAACACACAGAGTCAATACATCTGTGATCAGTCCCCTAATTTAATTTTAACAATTTTTCCAATCATCTCCAATTTCTCGTTTTATTTTATGGAAGTGATCAATGTAAGTGCACTTGTCCTAGAGCCGCCACGACGGTTTTTATAATGCAAATAACTCTATTTAGATAAAAACTACAAGCTTCACTTCCTATGACTTTTACTAAAAATGTGTCTTGTATGTTTTCTGAAGCCTTTAAGGTACAAAAATTAAACACATTAGACTTCTGAGCATTTATACCGCCGACCGAAATTATACATTTTGATACAAACAGGTAGGCTATATACATATTGCAAAACTGTGTAAAAGTACACCAAAGCATACATTTTAGTTTCCAAATATTTATTTGAAAACGAAACCATTCATATTGTCAGTAAAAAAACATTTTGTTAATAATAAAAAACGAATGTAATCTCAACAGTGACCGCGCCAGCCGGTGGGACTGCTGCGCTTGGAGGGGCGCTGTAATCCTGGCGGTCCCAGTGTAAAGCACCATGGACAGCGCCAATGCATCTATCGCTGTAGCTCAGAGGCTCTGATGCCTGAGTCAGAGCACATGAGCGGAGTTGGAGCTGGAGTTGCCTCAGCCATAGGTTATTGGCAGGAAGAAAAACGGCTGCTGACAAAACTGTCACTGTCAACTGCCTCCAAGCGCCGCAACAATCTGCCAGACCATCATATTCACTGTTTATGCTGCCCGTGTGCTCAGAAGCACACAATGAATGCATTTTTGAGTAATTTCCGAGAAGTTATGATAAAATAAAAAAAAAGTATTACAGACTATAGAATAGGACTGACAACCTCTCCAGTGTCTCATGTCAATTAATTAACAATATTTGTCGGCTTTTTATAATGCCTTTGTTTTTGCTGCTGCTGCACTGTGTCCCCAGTTGAAAGTGGTGATTAACCGAAATAATTAGTGGAAACTTTTTTTTTATTGATACTCCACCTCTCTGACATACTAACAACACACACACACACACACTGAACACGCGACTGAATGAATGAATGAACATTGGAAGCGGTTCAGCCTCAGTCCCGCCGGCTGGCGCGGCCACTGTTGAGATTACATTCGTCTTTTATTATTAACAAAATGTTTTTTTATTGACCGTATGAATGGTTTCGTTTTCAAATAAATATTTGGAAACTAAAATGTATGCTTTGGTGTGCTTTTACACAGTTTTGCAATATGTATACCTGTATGTATCAAAATGTATAATTTTCAGCCGCTGCCGCGGTCGGAGGTATAAATGTTCAGATGCATTGTCTCTGTGTGTTTTTACATCTATTGTTGCTTTTAATTTGCAGCTATACTTTTAATGAAGCTGACATGTCATGAAAAACAAACCATTCAATTTTTTCTATATTTTTTCTCTACTATACTGGGGAAGATGGGGCCCATGCCCTTTGGAGGGGCTTGACTGGTTTGGCATGGTCTGAAAAAACTGGGCACAGTCATTCTTAGTAGGTTATGATTTAGTCACTATATTTGATGACTCCCGATGCTACATTTTGTATCTGCCTTCTGTCTGTTTGACGCTGTGTAGGTGTTTTTGTGTTAGTCAGTTTTTGTTTCTT
Source organism: Epinephelus lanceolatus (assembly GCF_041903045.1). Taxonomy (NCBI): domain Eukaryota; kingdom Metazoa; phylum Chordata; class Actinopteri; order Perciformes; family Serranidae; genus Epinephelus; species Epinephelus lanceolatus. The sequence continues at coordinate 441,910 of NC_135742.1, forward strand.
TTTTTTCACTTTTCTTTTTCCCTCTCTTTATTATTATTATTATGATTATTGTTATTATCATTCATTCAGCCACTTATTTACTTATTTATTTATTTATTTTTTATTTATTTTATTATTATTATTATTATTATTATTATTATTTCCATGCAGTGATTTGTATGTCTTTTGTTGTCCTGATGTTTCTGTCTTGTTAACTTTAAAATTAATATAATTAGTGTAAAAAAGAAAAAACAAAAAAAGTACATGGTGTACTGCAGTACCTTGCCAGTAGTGCAGGTCGTACTGCATCTTTCCTCCACGAGTCTCGGTGCTGTGGAGAATCAGGTAGGCGTCTCCAGTGTAGAACCCTCCAATCAGACTCTCAGGAACAGGAACCAGATCCATGTTCTCCACCCGCCACACCTGAAGCCCCGCCTTCTTACCCGCACGGTCGAACTCTGGATGGTACACCATGATGTCACCTACAGTAGGCAAAGCCAAACAACACCTGAACAACATGATATCATATGAAGTGGGCGGAGCCAAACAACATCTGAACACCATAGTGTCATCTGCAGTGGGCGGAGCCAAACAACATCTGAACACCATGGTGTCACCTGCAGTGGGCGGAGCCACACAGCATCTGAACACCATGGTGTCACCTGCAGTGGGCGGAGCCACACAACATCTGAACACCATGGTGTCACCTGCAGTGAGGAAGGATCCTCGACTTTGAGACACACCCACAGTCTCTGAAGTACAGTTCCCAGATTTTTACTGATTGTACTTATCCACCTTATTTTTCACAGAAACACGGAGGCAAAACAGAACGCAGCCAGCTTCCGTTTTTTTGTGCGACACTTCCTGTCCAGCACTCTTACCACTGTGTAAATGGGAATCGCCTTGTTGTTTACCTTGCTGAGTTTAGCTATATATATGTATATATCACATTTTTCACGTCACTATATCACCGTTTAGACTAATCTGATGTTTGTAAAGTCTATAAACACAATGACTGAACAAACATTAGTATTTTCTCTGTGTGTAATTAATAACATGGTTATCGTAGATTAGCTGGGCTAACCGTTAGCTGTTAGCCGTTAGCCGTTAGCCATGTCTGTAATAACTCACTAAACTCACAAAGTGGTCCGTGAAAAAAATATTTTCTCCAGCGGATGTCTTAGTTACAACATGATTGAGCTAACTGGAGTAGTTTCATGTCGTATCCGACAACGGGAGGCTTTTAACGGATGACGATCCTGATGTTAGCTTTGCTGCTGGTGTTAACGTTAGCTGTCCCTGTCAGCTGCAGCCACTGATGCTTTCTAGACATCGTGATTTCCCAAAACTGAATAAATACCACACATAGCAACACAAAACCAACCAACAAAGGGGTTTTTTTGGGGAGTTTTTCCTGATCAGCTGTGAGGGTCATAAGGACAGAGGGATGTCATATGCTGTAAAGCCCTGTGAGGCAAATTGTGATTTGTGATATTGGGCTTTATAAATAAAATTGATTGATTGATTGATTGAAAACTGCTTTGCTAGCTCAATCATGTTGTAACGGCTGGATGGTTGATGCGTACATGCTGATTCAGGTGCTATCAGAGCCGATCCGCGCATCACTATGGCTTAATGATCAACTCAGTCAATTAAAACAACCCGTCCTGTGTTAGGAGTGTATGTCGCTGACAGAAAGAAAGAAAGAAAAGGGAAAAAAAGATAGAAAAGCAGCGTACACCTCACATATTTATTTCTCACAGTTGCGCACACGTGTGGCTGGCATGCAGAAGCACCGTCTGTGTGTCTGTGTGTCGAGGGTGTGAGCCGCAGCTTCAGCTGCTCAGGTAGAGAGGCTGTGTAGCCCGCTGTGTTTTTTCACTGATTCGGTTCTGCAGGTTCTCTGCTGGTACACTGGAGACGGGGATCAAGCAGTTTGTCTCACTCGGGATAGATTGTGCTTTTTTGGTTCATAGTTTATGATTGACGTGCGATTTATTCGCGTTTAGAGGGAATAAATTTCCGTTATAACGGAAACGTGGGCACAGTTATCTAACGTTATACAAAATACACAGACTAACTAACTAACTAACTAACTAACTAACTAACTAAGTGATTGACTAACATAAATAACTGAAAATTGAAAAAAACATAGCTTGCACCGTTAGCTCCGGTAAGGGAAAGCATGAGGGAAAGCGGCTGACCGGAAGTCACGCACAAAAAAACGGAAGTTGATCACTATTTACTTCCGTGTTTGAAAATAAGGTGGATATTTTATTTTCTGTTTTAAACAGCAGCTGTGAACACGACAGCGTGTCCGACACACCTAAGTTTCTGTTTAAATAAACGTTTTGTTGCATTGTGTCCGGGCTCAACACAGCTCATGATGTCACCGCCAATGGGCGGAGCCACACAACGCCTGAACACCATGATGTCATCCGTTTGATAGTGAGTTAAACCTTAATGAAAACTTTTAAAGTCCTCTTCATCTTTTTCTAATTTATTTAATGATGTGACTTTTTAAGTAAAATGACTTCTTAAAAAGTCGTTGATTTAAAAAGTTTATTTACATTAATCGCTGACTCTTTAAATTAAATGATAACATCTGAGTAGTCATTGATGACCAGTGTGTCTGATCGACATGTTGCAGTCTGCAGAGCAGGAACTCGTAAAACTTTTCAGCTGTTGTTTTCGTCTCAGGTTTGTTTGTTAAAGACTAAAATAAACAAACATTAGTTCAGACAAGAAAAAGTGAAAAGTTTCTGTGAGTTTAGTTCTGAGTTCAGCTGTCACAGCCTCTGTGGAAAAAACCAGCACAAACTGCAGCTGAGAGAAACAGGAAGTGACTCACCCAGAGAGACAGACAGGCAGAGACACAGACAGACAGACAGACAGACAGAAGGTTTAAACAGAGCTTCTGGGGCCATATTCACAAAGCCTCCTCGCTCTGAGTCGCTCTGAGAACTTTTCTAAATCACTCCTGAGCTCAGACTCCTTACTGACAGTCAGGAGCTCTGTGAGAGAGTTCTCAGGATGTCGGTGAAGATTCTCAGTCATCCAGGTCATGGTAATCATAAGTGCTGTGTTGTAGGCAACTGGACTCATCCAAGAATCTCCTTCAGTTCTAAATGACTGGTACGAAGTTGCAGGCTATGAACCCTGTGTGGGTGGGAACCCTTACAGAGTTGTAGGGGTCATGTGAGCTCTTAGTTTCAGAGTCAGTACTCTGCAACTTGGTCCCAGTCATTTGGAACTGAAGGAGCTTCTTGGATGAGAGGCGAAACGTCCTCAAGAAACGCAAGCAAGTCCAGTTGCCTACGATACAGCACATACGAGTTCTCAGGATGTTTGTGAATACGACCCCAGGTGTGTTAATTTGCTGCAGCTCTCAGGTAGAAAATCATGAGTTTTTCAGACCAGAAACTTTGAGCAAAAATGAACACATGAATGAATTCATCAGCTGTCTGTCTGTCTGTGAGCACAGAGTCAGTCTGAAGAAGAAAACCTGACATTTGGTTTCAGACAATGAACGGATGAATGACAGAATAAATGAGCAGCAGCAGGTGAAGGAGTGAAGTTTAAACTCACCGTTCGTGATCAGCTGGACACAAACTGCTGCAGAGACTCAGCTCACCTGAAACACTGACAAAGGAGGGAGGGGCTGCAGGTAACTCTACCTGTCCAACACATCATCATCAGTGTGTGTGTGTGTGTGTGTGTGTGTGTGTGTGTGTGAGAGAGAGAGACCCAGCGAGCCTGAAACTGTTCAGCTCTGACGACTGCTGAATAAATCAGCAGCACATACACACCATCTGTGTGTCACATATATGTTCTGTGTGTGTGTGTGTTCATACACAGCAGCAGCAACAGCAGCAGGATGACAGGGTGAACACCTCCTCTCTGTTTGTTCACATTTAAATATATGACACCATGAACACTTCACTTCCTGTTCTTCCCAAAGTCTCTCTTTGTGTCACACCTGGAAACTTTGCATTTTAGGAATGCAAAGGAACGTCCCGCCCCCCTCTGCCTCTGATTGGCTCGTACTCGTTGCCTTGGTCGATGGGATTGGTGAGGGTGAGGGTGAGCACAAGTGAGATTAGTCAGCGTGAGGGTAGGAATGTCAGGGTGAGCCAATCAGAGGCAGAGTAGGGTGGGACGTTCCTTTGCTGTCCCAGGATTCCCACCTGAGCTGCAGCTCACAGAACCTGTCAGTCTGACCTCAGGGAATGAAAACACACAGTCAGATAAAATGACATGATTTCCTCACCTGAGGTCTCATGTCTCAACACTGCGTACACACAGAACGAGTCCTGACGGAAGGATATGCCCCCTCACACTCTAATGTTGTGATATATAAAAACAGACTTGAAACTCTGACCCGTGCTGACAGACATGTAGGAGACGTTAAACTGGTGACACAGGCGGTGAGGAGCGGCCTCATGGTGGAAAGTGACACATCATTTTTGGTGCACAGTCTGGGTCCTACACACAGTTTGATAAATGAGACTTCTGATGTGTTGTTAAATGTTTCATCATAAACTCAGAAGAAACACTTCAAACATGTTTCACGTTAACAGCTCTCACGTCTCATCATGTTGTTTTATTGACTTGTACGACATCTATTGCACGTCTGTCCGTCCTGGAAGAGGGATCCCTCCTCAGTTGCTCTTCCTGAGGTTTCTACCGTTTTTTCCCCGTTAAAGGGTTTTTTTGGGGAGTTTTTCCTGATCCGCTGTGAGGGTCATAAGGACAGAGGGATGTCGTATGCTGTAAAGCCCTGTGAGGCAAATTGTGATTTGTGATATTGGGCTTTATAATCAGAATCAGAATCAGAATCAGAAATACTTTATTGATCCCCGAGGGGAAATTATTTATGTTACAGGTGCTCCTTGCAAGAGAGGAAAGATACAAGAAAATATAAGAAATTTAAACAACAGTATTTACAAATATATAGTTAAATAAACAGGAATTATTAACAAACATAAACGTAAATAAATATATATATATGTATATATATATTGTAAACTGAACAAGATTATTTACACAAACAGAATATATACAGTCAGGGTGAATGGGGTTATTGCACAAGTTAAATTAAGTTATTGCAGTGTGTGAAAGTGTCAGGGCCACTCAGAGGGAGGAGTTGTACAGTTTGATGGCCACAGGCAGGAATGATTTCCTGTGGCGCTCAGTGGTACATCTTGGTGGTATGAGTCTCCCACTGAAAGTACTCTTGTGCCTGACCAGCACATGGTGGAGTGGGTGTGAGACATTGTCCAAGACAGTTCGTAGCTTAGACAGCATCCTCCTCTCTGACACCACCATCAGAGAGTCACACTCCGTTCCCACAACGTCACTGGCCTTGCGGATCAGTTTGTTGAGTCTGTTGGCGTCCGCCACCCTCAGCCTGCTGCCCCAGCACACAACAGCATAGAGGATAGCACTGGCCACCACAGACTCATAGAAAATCCTCAGCATAGTCCGGCAGATGTTGAAGGACCTGAGTCGCCTCAGAAAATAGAGACGGCTCTGGCCCTTCCTGTAGAGAGCGTTAGTGTTCTTAACCCAGTCCAGTTTACTGTCAATGTGTACCCCCAGGTACTTATAGTCCTCCACAATGTCCACACTGACCCCTTGGATGGAAACAGGGGTCACCGGTGTCTTGGTCCTCCTCAGATCCACAGCCAGTTCCTTTGTCTTTGCCACGTTGAGCTGCAGATGGTTCTGCTCACACCATGTGACAAAGTTATCCACAACAGCCCTGTACTCATCCTCATCACCCTTGGTGATACATCCAACTATAGCAGAGTCATCAGAAAACTTCTGAAGATGGCAGGTCTCAGTGCAATAGCTGAAGTCCGTGGTGTAGAGGGTGAAGAGGAAGGGAGAGAGGACAGTCCCCTGTGGGGCCCCGGTATTGCTGACCACTCTGTCTGACACACAGCGTTGCAAGCGCACATACTGTGGTCTGCCAGTCAAGTAGTCTACAATCCAGGACACCAGGGGGGCATCCACCTGCATTGCTGTCAGCTTGTCACCCAGTAGAGCTGGACGGATGGTGTTGAATGCACTAGAGAAGTCAAAAAACATGACCCTCACAGTGCTTGCCGGCTTGTCCAGGTGGGCGTAAACGCAGTTTGGATAAGCCGGCAAGCACTGTATAAATAAATAAAATTGATTGAATTGATTGATTGACTTCAGAAATTCATGAATGTGCAGGCTGGTCCACAGCAGCACAGTGGGGAAGTGCTCTGCTCTGTTGCCTCACAGTAACAGGGTCGGGGGTTTGAACCTGTTTTCATTAGGCCCGTTTCCACCGCAGGAACTTCGGGGTAATTTTACGGGGCCGGGGCCGTTGGTGCGTGTCTCCACCGCAGGAACGACCCCCGAAGGACAGAGTTCCGGAACTGTTATGGGGGCTAAACAAGTCCCTGCCTCGGGGTAGGTACTCAGAACGGCCCCGAAAGACTCCTGGCTGGGGCTTGGGGATTACTTGGTGCTGATTGGATATACTCAAGGAGGGATGTGATGTGAACAGAAAGCAACAAAATAGCCGGCATTTTTTAAACTCAGCAGACGAGGGTTAGCTCGTTCATATAGCTTCCGCCGCCATGTAAAAAAAACTCACTAAATGGCCCGTGAAAAAAATATTTTTTCCAGCGGATATCTTAGTTACAACATGATTGAGCTAGCAAAGCAGTTTTGTGTTGCTATGTGTGGTATTTATTCAGTTTTGGGAAATCACGATGTCTAGAAAGCATCAGCTGACAGGGACAGCTAACAGCAGCAAAACTAACATCAATAATCAATCAATCAAACTTTATTTATATAGCGCCTTTCATACATAAAAAATGCAATTAATATGTGTTTAATGTGTGTTGTGAGTTTAATGTGTGTTTAATGTGTGTTAAATGTGTGTTGTGAGTTTAATGTGTATTTAATGTGAGTTTAATGTGTGTTGTGAGTTTAATGTGTATTTAATGTGAGTTTAATGTGTGTTGTGAGTTTAATGTGTATTTAATGTGTGTTGTGAGTTTAATGTGTATTTAATGTGTGTTGTGTGTTTCATGTGTGTTTTATGTGTGTTTAATGTGTGTTAAATGTGTGTTGTGTGTGGAATGTGTGTTGTGAGTTTAATGTGTGTGTAATGTGTGTTGTGAGTTTAATGTGTGTGTAATGTGTGTTGTGTGTGTAATGGGTGTTGTGAGTGTTGTGTTGTATCTGTGTGTCTTTGTCTGTGTCTCCGTGTCTCTGTGTGTCTGTGTGTCTCTGTGTGTCTGTGTGTGTCTCTGTGTGTCTCTGCGTCTCTGTGTGTCTCTGTGTGTCTGTGTGTCTCTGTGTGTCTGTGTGTCTCTGTGTGTCTCTGTGTGTGTCTCTGTGTCTCTGTGTCTCTGTGTGTCTCTGTGTCTCTGTGTCTGTGTCTGTGTGTCTCTGTGTGTCTCTGTGTGTCTGTGTGTCTCTGTGTGTCTGTGTGTGTCTCTGTGTGTCTCTGCGTCTCTGTGTGTCTGTGTGTGTCTCTGTGTGTCTCTGTGTGTCTCTGTGTGTCTGTGTGTCTCTGTGTGTCTGTGTGTGTCTCTGTGTGTCTCTGCGTCTCTGTGTGTCTGTGTGTGTCTGTGTGTCTCTGTGTCTGTGTGTCTGTGTGTCTTTGTCTGTGTCTTTGTCTGTGTCTCTGTGTGTCTGTGTGTCTCTGTGTCTGTGTGTCTGTGTGTGTCTGTGTCTCTGTGTGTCTGTGTGTCTGTGTGTGTCTCTGTGTGTCTCTGTGTGTGTCTCTGTGTCTCTGTGTGTCTCTGTGTGTCTCTGTGTCTGTGTGTCTGTGTGTCTTTGTCTGTGTCTTTGTCTGTGTCTCTGTGTCTGTGTGTCTGTGTGTCTCTGTGTCTGTGTGTCTGTGTGTGTCTGTGTCTCTGTGTGTCTCTGTGTGTCTCTGTGTGTCTGTCTGTGTCTCTGTGTGTCTCTGTGTGTCTCTGTGTGTGTCTCTGTGTCTCTGTGTGTCTCTGTGTGTCTCTGTGTGTCTCTGTGTGTCTGTCTGTGTCTCTGTGTGTCTCTGTGTGTCTCTGTGTGTGTCTGTGTCTCTGTGTGTCTCTGTGTGTCTCTGTGTGTCTCTGTGTGTCTCTGTGTGTGTCTCTGTGTCTCTGTGTGTCTCTGTGTGTCTCTGTGTCTCTGTCTTTGTCTGTGTCTCTGTGTGTCTCTGTGTGTCTCTGTGTGTGTCTCTGTGTCTCTGTGTGTCTCTGTGTCTGTGTGTCTGTGTGTCTTTGTCTGTGTCTTTGTCTGTGTCTCTGTGTATCTGTGTGTCTTTGTCTGTGTCTCTGTGTGTCTGTGTGTGTCTGTGTCTCTGTGTGTCTCTGTGTGTCTCTGTGTGTCTGTCTGTGTCTCTGTGTGTCTCTGTGTGTCTCTGTGTGTGTCTCTGTGTCTCTGTGTGTCTGTCTTTGTCTGTGTCTCTGTGTGTCTCTGTGTGTCTCTGTGTGTGTCTCTGTGTCTCTGTGTGTCTCTGTGTGTCTCTGTGTCTCTGTCTTTGTCTGTGTCTCTGTGTGTCTCTGTGTGTGTCTCTGTGTCTCTGTGTGTCTCTGTGTGTCTCTGTGTCTGTGTGTCTGTGTGTCTTTGTCTGTGTCTTTGTCTGTGTCTCTGTGTATCTGTGTGTCTTTGTCTGTGTCTCTGTGTGTCTCTGTGTGTCTCTGTGTGTCTCTGCGTCTCTGTGTGTCTCTGTGTGTCTGTGTGTCTCTGTGTCTCTGTGTCTGTGTTTCTGTGTGTCTCTGTGTGTGTCTTTGTCTGTGTCTCTGTGTGTCTCTGTGTGTCTCTGTGTGTGTCTCTGTGTCTCTGTGTGTCTCTGTGTGTCTCTATGTCTCTGTCTTTGTCTGTGTCTCTGTGTGTCTCTGTGTGTCTCTGTGTGTGTCTCTGTGTGTCTCTGTGTGTCTCTGTGTGTGTCTGTGTGTGTCTCTGTGTGTGTCTCTGTGTGTCTCTGTGTCTCTGTGTGTCTCTGTGTGTCTGTGTGTCTTTGTCTGTGTCTTTGTCTGTGTCTCTGTGTGTCTCTGTGTGTGTCTCTGTGTCTCTGTGTGTCTCTGTGTGTCTCTGTGTGTGTCTCTGTGTGTCTCTGTGTGTGTCTCTGTGTGTCTCTGTGTGTCTCTGTGTGTGTCTCTGTGTGTCTCTGTGTGTGTCTCTGTGTGTCTCTGTGTGTCTCTGTGTGTGTCTCTGTGTGTCTCTGTGTGTGTCTCTGTGTGTCTCTGTGTCTCTGTGTGTCTCTGTGTGTCTGTGTGTCTTTGTCTGTGTCTTTGTCTGTGTCTCTGTGTGTCTCTGTGTGTGTCTCTGTGTCTCTGTGTGTCTCTGTGTGTCTCTGTGTCTGTGTATCTGTGTGTCTTTGTCTGTGTCTCTGTGTGTCTCTGTGTGTCTCTGTGTGTCTCTGCGTCTCTGTGTGTCTCTGTGTGTCTGTGTGTCTCTGTGTGTCTCTGTGTGTCTCTGTGTCTCTGTGTCTGTGTGTCTGTGTGTCTCTGTGTGTCTCTGTGTGTCTCTGTGTCTGTGTGTCTCTGTGTGTCTGTGTGTCTCTCTGTGTCTCTGTGTGTCTCTGTGTGTCTGTGTGTCTCTGTGTGTCTCTGTGTGTCTCTGTGTGTGTCTGTGTCTCTGTGTGTCTGTGTCTCTGTGTCTCTGTGTGTCTCTGTGTCTCTGTGTGTCTCTGTGTGTGTCTGTGTCTCTGTATGTGTGTCTCTGTGTCTCTGTGTGTCTCTGTGTATCTGTGTCTCTGTGTGTCTCTGTGTGTCTCTGTGTCTCTGTGTGTCTCTGTGTCTCTGTGTCTCTGTGTGTCTCTGTGTCTGTGTGTGTCTGTGTGTCTCTGTGTCTCTGTGTCTCTGTGTGTCTCTGTGTCTCTGTGTCTCTGTGTGTCTCTGTCTGTGTCTCTGTGTGTGTCTGTGTCTCTGTATGTGTGTCTCTGTGTCTCTGTGTCTCTGTGTGTCTCTGTGTATCTGTGTCTCTGTGTGTATCTGTGTGTCTCTGTGTCTCTGTGTGTCTCTGTGTCTCTGTGTGTGTCTGTGTCTCTGTATGTGTGTCTCTGTGTCTCTGTGTCTCTGTGTGTCTCTGTGTATCTGTGTCTCTGTGTGTATCTGTGTGTCTCTGTGTCTCTGTGTGTCTCTGTGTCTCTGTGTGTCTCTGTGTATCTGTGTCTGTGTGTGTCTGTGTGTCTCTGTGTCTCTGTGTGTCTCTGTGTGTGTCTGTGTCTCTGTGTCTCTGTGTGTCTCTGTCTGTGTCTCTGTGTGTGTCTGTGTCTCTGTGTGTGTCTCTGTCTGTGTCTCTGTGTGTCTCTGTGTCTCTGTGTGTCTCTGTGTGTCTCTGTGTCTCTGTGTCTCTGTGTGTCTCTGTCTGTGTCTCTGTGTGTGTCTGTGTCTCTGTGTGTGTCTCTGTCTGTGTCTCTGTGTGTCTCTGTGTCTCTGTGTCTCTGTGTGTCTCTGTGTGTCTCTGTGTGTCTGTGTCTCTGTCTGTGTGTCTCTGTGTGTCTCTGTGTGTCTCTGTCTGTGTGTCTCTGTGTGTCTGTGTCTCTGTGTCTCTGTGTGTCTCTGTGTCTCTGTGTCTCTGTGTGTCTCTGTGTGTCTCTGTGTGTCTGTGTCTCTGTCTGTGTGTCTCTGTATGTCTCTGTGTGTCTCTGTGTGTCTCTGTGTGTCTGTGTCTCTGTCTGTGTGTCTCTGTGTGTCTCTGTGTGTCTGTGTCTCTGTCTGTGTGTCTCTGTGTGTCTCTGTGTGTCTGTGTCTCTGTGTGTCTCTGTCTGTGTGTCTCTGTGTGTCTGTGTTTCTGTCTGTGTGTCTCTGTGTGTCTGTGTGTCTGTGTTTCTGTCTGTGTGTCTCTGTGTCTCTGTGTGTCTGTGTTTCTGTCTGTGTGTCTCTGTGTGTCTCTGTGTGTCTGTGTCTCTGTGTGTCTCTGTCTGTGTGTCTCTGTGTGTCTGTGTCTCTGTCTGTGTGTCTCTGTGTGTGTCTGTCTCTGTGTATCTCTGTGTGTCTCTGTGTGTCTCTGTGTCTCTGTGTGTCTCTGTGTGTGTGTGTCTCTGTGTGTCTCTGTGTGTCTCTGTGTGTCTCTGTGTGTCTCTGTCTGTGTCTCTGTGTGTCTCTGTGTGTCTCTGTGTGTCTCTGTCTGTGTGTCTCTGTGTCTCTGTCTGTGTGTCTCTGTGTGTCTCTGTGTGTCTGTGTGTGTCTGTGTGTCTGTGTCTCTGTGTGTCTCTGTGTGTCTCTGTGTGTCTCTGTCTCTGTGTCTCTGTGTCTCTGTCTGTGTGTCTCTGTGTGTCTCTGTGTCTCTGTGTGTCTCTGTGTGTCTCTGTGTCTCTGTGTGTCTCTGTGTGTCTCTGTCTCTGTGTCTCTGTGTCTCTGTGTGTCTGTGTCTCTGTGTGTCTGTGTGTCTCTGTGTGTCTCTGTGTGTCTGTGTCTCTGTCTGTGTGTCTCTGTGTCTCTGTGTGTGTCTGTGTGTCTCTGTCTGTGTGTCTCTGTGTGTCTCTGTGTGTCTGTGTCTCTGTCTGTGTGTCTCTGTGTCTCTGTGTGTCTCTGTCTGTGTGTCTCTGTCTGTGTGTCTCTGTGTCTCTGTGTGTCTCTGTGTGTCTCTGTCTGTGTGTCTCTGTGTGTCTCTGTGTGTCTGTGTCTCTGTCTGTGTGTCTCTGTGTGTCTCTGTGTGTCTGTGTCTCTGTCTGTGTGTCTCTGTGTGTCTCTGTGTGTCTGTGTCTCTGTCTGTGTGTCTCTGTGTCTCTGTGTGTGTCTGTCTGTCTGTGTGTCTCTGTGTGTCTCTGTGTGTCTCTGTGTGTCTGTGTCTCTGTCTGTGTGTCTCTGTGTGTGTCTGTGTGTCTCTGTCTGTGTGTCTCTGTGTGTGTCTGTGTGTCTCTGTGTGTGTCTGTGTCTCTGTGTGTCTGTGTCTCTGTGTCTCTGTGTGTCTCTGTGTCTCTGTGTGTCTCTGTGTGTGTCTGTGTCTCTGTATGTGTGTCTCTGTGTCTCTGTGTGTCTCTGTGTGTCTGTGTGTCTCTGTGTGTCTCTGTGTGTCTCTGTGTGTCTGTGTGTCTCTGTGTGTCTCTGTGTCTCTGTGTGTCTCTGTGTATCTGTGTCTCTGTGTGTCTGTGTGTCTGTGTGTCTGTGTGTCTGTGTCTCTGTGTGTCTCTGTGTCTCTGTGTGTCTCTGTGTGTCTGTGTGTCTCTGTGTCTCTGTGTCTCTGTGTGTCTCTGTGTCTCTGTGTCTCTGTGTGTCTCTGTCTGTGTCTCTGTGTGTGTCTGTGTCTATGTGTCTCTGTCTGTGTCTCTGTGTGTCTCTGTGTCTCTGTGTCTCTGTGTGTCTCTGTGTGTCTCTGTGTGTCTGTGTCTCTGTCTGTGTGTCTCTGTGTGTCTGTGTCTCTGTGTCTCTGTGTGTCTCTGTGTGTCTCTGTGTGTCTGTGTCTCTGTCTGTGTGTCTCTGTATGTCTCTGTGTGTCTGTGTCTCTGTCTGTGTGTCTCTGTGTGTCTGTGTCTCTGTCTGTGTGTCTCTGTGTGTCTCTGTGTGTCTGTGTTTCTGTCTGTGTGTCTCTGTGTGTCTCTGTGTGTCTGTGTCTCTGTGTGTCTCTGTGTGTCTCTGTCTGTGTGTCTCTGTGTGTCTGTGTCTCTGTCTGTGTGTCTCTGTGTGTGTCTGTCTCTGTGTATCTCTGTGTGTCTCTGTGTGTCTCTGTGTCTCTGTGTGTCTCTGTGTGTGTCTGTGTGTCTCTGTGTGTCTCTGTGTGTCTCTGTGTATCTCTGTGTGTCTCTGTGTGTCTCTGTGTCTCTGTGTGTCTCTGTGTGTGTCTGTCTCTGTGTGTCTCTGTGTGTCTCTGTGTCTCTGTGTGTCTCTGTGTCTCTGTGTGTCTCTGTGTGTCTCTGCGTCTCTGTGTGTGTCTGTGTGTCTCTGTGTGTCTCTGTGTGTCTCTGTGTGTCTCTGTGTATCTCTGTGTGTCTCTGTGTGTCTCTGTGTCTCTGTGTGTCTCTGTGTGTGTCTGTCTCTGTGTGTCTCTGTGTGTCTCTGTGTGTCTCTGTGTGTCTCTGTGTGTCTCTGTCTGTGTCTCTGTGTGTCTCTGTGTGTCTCTGTCTCTGTGTCTCTGTGTGTCTCTGTGTGTCTGTGTCTCTGTCTGTGTGTCTCTGTGTGTCTCTGTGTGTCTGTGTCTCTGTCTGTGTGTCTCTGTGTGTCTGTGTCTCTGTCTGTGTGTCTCTGTGTGTCTCTGTGTGTCTGTGTCTCTGTCTGTGTGTCTGTGTGTCTCTGTGTGTCTCTGTGTGTCTCTGTCTGTGTGTCTCTGTGTGTCTCTGTGTCTCTGTGTGTGTCTGTCTGTGTGTCTCTGTGTGTCTGTGTCTCTGTCTGTGTGTCTCTGTGTGTCTCTGTGTGTCTGTGTCTCTGTCTGTGTGTCTCTGTGTCTCTGTGTGTGTCTGTCTGTGTGTCTCTGTGTGTCTGTGTCTCTGTCTGTGTGTCTCTGTGTGTCTGTGTCTCTGTCTGTGTGTCTCTGTGTGTGTCTGTGTGTCTCTGTCTGTGTGTCTCTGTGTGCGTCTGTCTCTGTGTGTCTGTGTGTGTCTGTCTCTGTGTGTCTCTGTGTGTGTCTGTCTCTGTGTGTCTCTGTGTCTGTCTGTGTGTCTCTGTGTGTCTGTGTGTCTCTGTCTGTGTGTCTCTGTGTGTCTCTGTGTCTCTGTGTGTGTCTGTCTCTGTGTGTCTCTGTGTGTCTCTGTGTGTCTCTGTCTGTGTCTCTGTCTGTGTCTCTGTGTGTCTCTGTGTGTCTCTGTCTGTGTCTCTGTGTGTCTCTGTGTCTCTGTGTGTCTCTGTGTGTCTCTGTCTCTGTGTCTCTGTGTCTCTGTGTGTCTGTGTCTCTGTCTGTGTGTCTCTGTGTGTCTCTGTGTGTCTGTGTCTCTGTCTGTGTGTCTCTGTGTCTCTGTGTGTCTCTGTGTGTCTCTGTCTGTGTGTCTCTGTGTGTCTCTGTGTGTCTGTGTCTCTGTCTGTGTGTCTCTGTGTCTCTGTGTGTCTCTGTCTGTGTGTCTCTGTCTGTGTGTCTCTGTGTCTCTGTGTGTCTCTGTGTGTCTCTGTCTGTGTGTCTCTGTGTGTCTCTGTGTGTCTGTGTCTCTGTCTGTGTGTCTCTGTGTGTCTCTGTGTGTCTGTGTCTCTGTCTGTGTGTCTCTGTGTGTCTCTGTGTGTCTGTGTCTCTGTCTGTGTGTCTCTGTGTCTCTGTGTGTGTCTGTCTGTCTGTGTGTCTCTGTGTGTCTCTGTGTGTCTCTGTGTGTCTGTGTCTCTGTCTGTGTGTCTCTGTGTGTGTCTGTGTGTCTCTGTCTGTGTGTCTCTGTGTGTGTCTGTGTGTCTCTGTCTGTGTGTCTCTGTGTGTCTGTGTGTCTCTGTCTGTGTGTCTCTGTGTGTGTCTGTGTGTCTCTGTGTGTGTCTGTCTCTGTGTGTCTGTGTCTCTGTCTGTGTGTCTCTGTGTGTCTGTGTGTCTCTGTGTGTCTCTGTGTGTCTGTGTCTCTGTGTGTCTGTCTGTGTGTCTCTGTGTGTCTGTGTCTCTGTCTGTGTGTCTCTGTGTGTCTCTGTGTGTCTGTGTGTCTCTGTGTCTCTGTGTGTGTCTGTCTGTGTGTCTCTGTGTGTCTGTGTCTCTGTCTGTGTGTCTCTGTGTGTCTCTGTGTGTCTGTGTCTCTGTCTGTGTGTCTCTGTGTCTCTGTGTGTGTCTGTCTGTGTGTCTCTGTGTGTCTGTGTCTCTGTCTGTGTGTCTCTGTGTGTCTGTGTCTCTGTCTGTGTGTCTCTGTGTGTCTGTGTGTCTGTGTGTCTCTGTGTGTCTGTGTGTCTGTGTGTCTCTGTCTGTGTCTCTGTGTGCGTCTGTCTCTGTGTGTCTGTGTGTGTCTGTCTCTGTGTGTCTCTGTGTGTGTCTGTCTCTGTGTGTCTCTGTGTCTGTCTGTGTGTCTCTGTGTGTCTGTGTGTCTCTGTCTGTGTGTCTCTGTGTGTCTCTGTGTCTCTGTGTGTGTCTGTCTCTGTGTGTCTCTGTGTGTCTCTGTCTCTGTGTGTCTCTGTGTATCTCTGTGTGTCTCTGTCTGTGTCTCTGTCTGTGTCTCTGTGTGTCTCTGTGTGTCTCTGTCTGTGTCTCTGTGTGTCTCTGTGTCTCTGTGTGTCTCTGTGTGTCTCTGTCTCTGTGTCTCTGTGTCTCTGTGTGTCTGTGTCTCTGTCTGTGTGTCTCTGTGTGTCTCTGTGTGTCTGTGTCTCTGTCTGTGTGTCTCTGTGTGTCTCTGTGTGTCTCTGTCTCTGTCTGTGTGTCTCTGTGTGTCTCTGTGTGTCTGTGTCTCTGTCTGTGTGTCTCTGTGTCTCTGTGTGTGTCTGTGTGTCTCTGTCTGTGTGTCTCTGTGTGTCTCTGTGTGTCTGTGTGTCTCTGTCTGTGTGTCTCTGTCTGTGTGTCTCTGTGTCTCTGTGTGTCTCTGTGTGTCTCTGTGTGTCTCTGTGTGTCTGTGTCTCTGTCTGTGTGTCTCTGTGTGTCTCTGTGTGTCTGTGTCTCTGTCTGTGTGTCTCTGTGTCTCTGTGTGTGTCTGTCTGTCTGTGTGTCTCTGTGTGTCTCTGTGTGTCTCTGTGTGTCTGTGTCTCTGTCTGTGTGTCTCTGTGTCTCTGTGTGTCTCTGTGTGTCTCTGTGTGTCTCTGTGTGTCTCTGTGTGTCTGTGTCTCTGTCTGTGTGTCTCTGTGTGTCTCTGTGTGTCTGTGTCTCTGTCTGTGTGTCTCTGTGTGTCTCTGTGTGTCTGTGTCTCTGTCTGTGTGTCTCTGTGTCTCTGTGTGTGTCTGTCTGTCTGTGTGTCTCTGTGTGTCTCTGTGTGTCTCTGTGTGTCTGTGTCTCTGTCTGTGTGTCTCTGTGTGTGTCTGTGTGTCTCTGTCTGTGTGTCTCTGTGTGTGTCTGTCTCTGTGTGTCTGTGTCTCTGTCTGTGTGTCTCTGTGTGTCTGTCTGTGTGTCTCTGTGTGTCTGTGTCTCTGTGTGTCTGTCTGTGTGTCTCTGTGTGTCTGTGTCTCTGTGTGTCTGTCTGTGTGTCTCTGTGTGTCTGTCTGTGTGTCTCTGTGTGTCTGTGTCTCTGTGTGTGTCTCTGTGTCTGTCTGTGTGTCTCTGTGTGTGTCTGTGTGTCTCTGTCTGTGTGTCTCTGTGTGTCTGTGTGTCTGTGTGTCTCTGTGTGTGTCTGTCTCTGTGTGTCTCTGTGTCTCTGTGTGTCTGTGTGTCTCTGTGTCTCTGTGTGTCTCTGTGTGTCTGTGTGTCTCTGTGTCTCTGTGTGTCTCTGTGTGTCTGTGTGTCTGTGTGTCTCTGTGTGTGTCTGTCTCTGTGTGTCTCTGTGTCTCTGTGTGTCTGTCCCAGTTCATGTCCCCTCCTCTCCTAGTGGAGAGGAGGGGACATGTGGTGCCAGTGGTGGCTCAGGGTATCAGTGGTACCTCCCACTCTATAAATAGAGGCCTGAAGATCACTTCCTCGTCTTTGTCTCCAAGCACTCACACCTTGACTGAGTGTTTGTCAGGTGTCTTTTGGTTTGACCTCCAATGTAAGTAGTTTCTTTATATTCCTTTAATTATAGTGTCTCTGACATGAAGAATGGATAATTATTTGATCTAATTTGTTAAATAATGTTAAGAATCATGTGTTTGGGAATCATTATTGGAGAGATTTGTGGTCCTTTAATATGTATATATTCAACATGCTTCAAAGAGTGAATTCATTTGTTTGTCAAGATAATGTAATCTGTTCTTTCTTTGTTTAGAACCATGGTAATCATCCTGCAACATCACAGAACCAACATTCACCCTGTTATTTAAAATAAATTGGATGACTGATTGCAATCCTGTTTCCTGGTGGTTTTGTGGCTGCAGTCAGAACTTCCATTCACGTCTCTGTGTCTCTGTGTGTGTCTCTGTGTCTCTGTGTGTGTCTCTGTGTCTCTGTGTGTGTCTCTGTGTCTCTCTGTGTCTCTGTGTGTGTCTCTGTGTGTCTCTGTGTGTGTCTCTGTGTCTCTCTGTGTCTCTGTGTGTGTCTCTGTGTCTCTGTGTGTGTCTCTGTGTCTCTCTGTGTCTCTGTGTGTGTCTCTGTGTCTCTGTGTGTGTCTCTGTGTCTCTCTGTGTCTCTCGGTCTCTTTTCGTCTCTCTGTGTGTCTCTGTGTCTCTTTGCGTCTCTCTTTGTGTCTCCTGGATGATGGACGATGGTCTCTGTACACTTACACACATTGTTTTTATATTTGTCTGTTTCTTGGACAGTATTTGTCTCATTACTGTCTTCACACAGCTCTTTATTCTTCATTCACATAAACTGGACACACGTTATTGTTATTGTCTTCTCTTCTGTATTTGTGTCCCCAAAGTTTTGCAAAACTTGCTTCAGAATCAGATTTATGACCAATAAGTTTCCACCTGCAGGGAGTTCACTCTGCTCTCTTAAGACAAAGTAACGTTACTGCCACACCTGAGAACTGAGACATATTACAATAAATATATGAGAAACGTTCTTTAAACAAAAACTGCCACAACATAATAAATATGTAAAATATTACTGATGCAGAATCATTTGTACAATTTTGTTTCTTTTGTGTAAAATATCACAACTGATTAAGTTTTTATTTATTTGTTTTATTTTTATTTTACGCAACAAAACTCCAAAGCTTTAGAACAATAACAACAATTGGAGCTCTTATTGTGAAACCGGATGTTATAAAACTCCTTCATACGGTGTTGTTTTATTTTGAAAGTGGTGGCGGATGTTTTGAGTCGGGGGCGGGGCGGTCAGCTGTTCGGTACAGTTGTCAACATGTGTCTGATCCGGTAACGACCCGGGTCGAACCGGGCTCACGGACAGGGGACAACTTTGGCGGGAGGATGGAGACGTTCAGTAAACTGAGCAGCATGTTGCTGCACGCGCTCGAGACGGTGAGTCCGTGACGTAAACGTCATTCCGTTAGCTCCTGTTAGCCTCTGTTAGCTCCTGTTAGCCTCTGTTAGCTCCTGTTAGCCGCGGGCTAACGGTACAAAGTTGGACAAAGTTCCAGAGAGTGAAGACGGAGGACAGACAGACGGTCTGAGGACAGACAGACAGTCTGTCCACCTGTCTGTATCTCTGAGCACCGGAAGTTCACCGACAGTCTCTAACACGGACACTAAAACAAAGTGAAGCAGTTTATCTGTGGTTAGAGATGAACTAACTGCAGCTAATGCTAACTCAGTGTCTCCAGGTGTTTCCGGTTCACCTGCAGCAGGTATGTGTGTGGGGGCGGGGAGGAATGTGTCCACGGGTTCAGACATGATGAAGGGGACGGTCTTTAATCAGTGAGCTCATTGATCACGTGATGAGACAGTCCAGGTGAGCAGGGTCAAACTTTAGTGACTGTTCTGTACTTATCGGAGGAGAAGGTGAAGCTCCAGGTGGATCTGTCTCTGCTCCTCTCTGAGGGACGGGACGAACATCACTGTCCCTCCTGTTCCAAAGCTGACAATAGTTTGTCTCCAGTTTGTCCCCATAGACACCTCGTGTCTCCATGTCTCACAGGTTTTCAATGTTTACTGTGAGTTTGATGTTTGAACAGAAACAGATCAAACTTCCTGTCAGTGAAAAGCTTCAGGGGAACAAACTCGTCTCTGGGCGCTCAGGTGAGGGCGGGGCTTATACACAGGTAGATATAAACAGAGTCTGTGCGTGGAGTTTACACACACACACACACACACACACACACACTAAGGCTGTGTCCTGGTTACTGTCAGTGTGTCCTCCAGCTGTCCTCAAACTGTCTGCCCTGTCCCCTGCAGTCTGCTAACAGTCAGGGCAGATACTGTCTCCTGACATCACACCCTGACCTTTGACCCTCTTGCACATATATCCGTTACCATGGAGACAAAACAAAATGCCGTTCTCCAGAGACGTAGATGAGCGCTCAGAGCTCTGCTGCTGTTCCTGTGTGATGTGTGTCGTTTCTAACAGACTAAATCTGAGACAGTGACGTCACATCTGCAGCTCACTGTTGTCTGCATACCTCTGTTGTTGTTGTTGTTGTTGTTGTTTGTGATCGTTATTGTTTTGTTCATGTAAAGAATAAATTAGGGATGCACTGAAATGAAAATTTGTGGCCGAAGCCAAATATTATTAAACGCTTGGCCGAATACCGAATATCATTGTTTAGTTTTTCATTAGTTTTTGCAGATGAACCCTCCAGATTAGTGTTGTCACGGTACCAAAATTGGGACCCACAGTACGATACCAGTGAAAATATCATGGTTCTGAGTAGTATCAGGATACCACAGCAAAAATGAGGCAGATGTGCCTTTTGTCATTTATAAAAAGATAAATCACTTTTCTATAATACATCAATGATATTTCAATGGAATAAATTACTTATTGATTAATTCATACTTCAAAAACAGCATCAATAAGTGATGAACATAGGGGGGATCAAAATAAAATAAATGAATAAAATAAAAATCAACCAGCCACCCTCCTCCCCTGACAAGTAAAGAACAGTCCCTTCATAAGTAAAGAACAGTCCCTAAAGTGCGGTGAGGTTTGTGGACCGTTACCTGACACAGAGAGAGAAATGTGAACGGCTCGTTTCTCCTCTGACACGTCACATACCTGTGTTCGGCTGGCTCGGCTGTTCAGGTACTTCTGGGCAGTCATGACACCAAGAAGAGGATATTATTGGAGCTGACTTCTCCGTCGCCGGGTAAGCCGATGGCCGCCGTATTTGACAGGAATACATTACTGTCTGTGTCTGTGACCCCCGTTCAACCCACAATCGGTGGGATTCGCCTTTCGTTTCTGCTGCTGGTTGAAATCTGTAGGCTGCTCGCACAGCCTGCTGAATGATTTAAGCCTATTTTGCTCGCTCAAAACTATTTTTAGTCGCAAATGCGAGTGCGGTGACGGACGGATCACCACACTACCGACATTTTATTCTGCCCGTCACGGCACGCTGTTTGATTGCGTGATCAAAACGCCGCTATTATTCGGCCTTGCTTTTAACTTATTCCACCGAATCCCGAATGTGTGGTTTTTTTGCAATATTCGGCTGAATATATTCGGTTACCGAATATTCGGTGCATCCCTACAATAAATTACTGTTCCACTGGTCATCAGTTACTGAATGTGTTCTCATTACTGTGACATGTAGAGGAACATCCTGGTGTTGATGACATCACTGTATCTGTCTCACTGTATCTGTCACACTGTATTTGTCTCACTGTATCTGTCTCACTGTATCTGTCTCACTGTATCTGTCACACTGTGTTTGTCTCACGGTGTCTGTCTCACTGTATCTGTCTCACTGTATGTGTCTCACTGTATCTTACACACTGTGTCTGACACACTGTATCTGTCTCACTGTATCTGACACACTGTATCTGTCTCACTGTCACCTCTCTCTCTCTGTCTGTCTGTCTCTCTTTCTGTCTGTCTCTCTCTCTCTCTGTCCCTCAGAGGGAGCCCACAGTGGACCTGTTGGACTCTTTTGTTGATCACTGGAAGTCAATCACCAACTATTACATCCAGACAACAGGTGAGGAGACATTACCTGTTACCTGTTCACACCTGATCAGCCAGTGACACTCATCTGCTCTGTGTTTCTGTGTGTGTGTGTGTGTGTGTCTGTGTCTGTGTGTCTGTGTGTGTGTAGATGAGAGTCGTCCTGTCAAACAGACAGACATCCCCTGGCGTCTCAAACAGATGTTGGACATCCTGGTGTACGAGGAGAAAGACCAGGTAACGCACACACCTGATGACATACTGACAAGTTCAAGTCAAGTTAAACTTTATTGTCCCTGAGTGGGCAATTTGTGCTGCAGCATGGTACTGACATAAAAAGAAAGACAAAGAAACAGACGCCAGAACAAGCACAACAGCACTACATCGATGACAGGCAGAAAGCTACAGAAAAAATAAAACCACACAAGGAAACACACTTTTGTGCTAGTCACAATGCAAAAAACAACAACAGCAACAACAGTTCTGCCATCTCCATAGTTAAAAATTGACAGCTGAGTCAAATCTTACAAACAACATTATCCACAGTGTAATACAAAAACAGCAATAAATAAGTAAATAAATATAAATATGTGCATGTATGAGGCTATAAGTCCTTTTCCCTGCATTAAGGAGGGTGATGGCTGAGGGAATGTATGAGTGTTTGTATCTGTTAGACTTAACTGAGGGGAATCTGAAACCAGAGGGGAGGGACTCAAACTCCTGATGAAGAGGGTGAGAATGGTCTGAAAGAACGGACTTTGCCCTCTTCACCACCCTACTACTGATGTATTCATAGATGTATTTATGCATTGATTGTTGTATTGATCAGTGTATTGATGTATTGATCATCAGGGTGTGGCGGAAACAGGCTCCTGTCTGGAGTACCTACTGCAGCACAAACTGTTGGAGACTCTGTGCACTCTGGGAAAGGCTCAGGTAACATCACAGACACCTGATTCTACTGTGTCTCTACTCACACACTGGTTAACATCTACTGCCCCTTCTCCTGCTCCTCCTCCTCCTCCTCCTCCTCCTCCTCAGTATCCTCCAGGTATGGTCCAGCAGGTCTTGTTGTTCTTCTCCAAGCTGTTGTCTCAGATGCAGAAACCTCTGCTGCACCTGGTCAGCGTCTACAGACCTGTACAGGTAAACACACCTCACACCTGTTACACACACCTGTACAATTAAACACACCTCACATCTGTTACACACACCTGTATAGGTAAACATACCTCACACCTGTTACACATACCTGTTACACACACCTGTACAGGTAAACATACCTCACACCTGTTACACACATCTGTACAATTAAACACACTTCACACCTGTTACACACACCTGTAGAGGTAAACACACCTCACACCTGTTACACACACCTGTACATGTAAACACACCTCACACCTGTTACACACACCTGTACATGTAAACACACCTCACATCTGTTACACACACCTGTACAATTAAACACACCTCACAGCTGCTGACATCACCTATTCTCCGCCCCCAGAAGCTGATTCGTCTGTGTGCACTTCCTGGTTCCCAGACGGAGAAGGAGGAAGCTCAGTTCTTATTGGTTGTCTGCTCCAGAGTCAAACAGGATCCACACACGCTCAGATTCGTCTTAGAGGTAACCAGCAGCTTCACTAACCAGTAGGGCCGTAACGGTACATGTATTTGTGTCGAACCGTTCAGTACGCGACTTTCGATTCGGCACGACCCTGTACCGAATTATTGGGCGCAGGATGTTATTTTATTTTATTTTGTTTTATTTTAATTCCTTTTTTGCGAGCCGAACCATTTAAAATATCTAGTTAACCGGTAACTGAATATATTCAGCCGAATATTGCAAAAAAACACAAATTCGGTATTTGGTGGAATAAGTTAAAAGCAAGGCTGAATAATAGCGGCATTTTGATCACGCAATCAAACGCCGTGCCGTGACGGGCAGAATAAAATGTTGGCAGTGTGGCGATGCGTCCGTCACGGCACTCGCATTTGCGACTGAAAATAGTTTTGAGCGAGCAAAATAGGCTTAAATCATTCAGCAGGCTGTGCGAGCAGCCTACAGATTTCAACCAGCAGCAGAAACGAAAGGCGAATCCCACCGATTGTGGGTTGAACGGGGGTCACAGACACAGACAGTAACGTTAATGTATTCATGTCAAATACGGCGGCCATCGGCTTACCCGGCGACGGAGAAGTCAGCTCCAATAATATCCTCTTCTTGGTGTCATGACTGCCCAGAAGTACCTGAACAGCCGAGCCAGCCGAACACAGGTATGTGACGTGTCAGAGGAGAAACGAGCCGTTCACATTTCTCTCTCTGTGGCAGTAACGGTCCACAAACCTCACCGCACTTTAGGGACTGTTCTTTACTTATGAAGGGACTGTTCTTTACTTGTCAGGGGAGGAGGGTGGCTGGTTGATTTTTATTTTATTTATTTATTTTATTTTGATCCCCCCTATGTTAATCACTTATTGATGCTGTTTTTGAAGTATGAATAAGTCAATAAGTAATTTATTCCATTGAAATATCATTGATGTATTATAGAAAAGTGATTTATCTTTTTATAAATGACAAAAGGCACATCTGCCTCATTTTCGTTGTGGTATTGTGATACTACTCAGAACCATGATATTTTCATTGGTATCGTACAGTGGGTCCCAATTTTGGTACTGTGACAACACTAATCTGGAGGGTTCATCTGCAAAAACTAATGAAAAACTAAACAATGATATTCGGTATTCGGTACTCGGTATTCGGCCAAGCATTTAATAATATTCAGCTTCGGCTTCAGCCACAAATTTTCATTTCGGTGCATCCCTACTTTGGTTTCAGGGTAGAATACAAAGATGGACATAAACAAGTGGACAAGACAAAAGCACTGCAGAACAGCGGTCGGGTATGTACTTGGAAACACGTCTAACATGCTAACGCATCTAAAGCGACACCACCCGAGTTTGAACGTTAACCGGCACGACTAGAAAAAGCAACCTGGTGCAAACTACGATATCGTCCTCGTTTAAAAAGAAAGAGCGTTTCCCTGACCATCGCGCTAAAGAAATAACCAACGCCATTGGAGTTGAGTAAAAGTGTTTAAGCTGTACTTTAGATATAAGCATGTTTTGTTTACTGCACTTTAACAAAGTGGGAAAGCGAAGTAAGTTCCTAGTAAAACTGAATCTGAACAGGCTTTAAAGCTGACCAGCTGCACTATACTTTTTATTTTAATTGAGTAAAACTGTTAAAAAAGAAATTTATATTTTTCATTCAAAAAATGTGTTAACTCCTCCGAGAACCGTCACCTTATCGTGGTGGAGGAGTTTGAGTGCCCTAATGACCCTAGGAGCTGTGCTGTTGGGGGCATTTTGCCCCTGGTAGGGTTTCCCATGGCAGATTGGTTCTGGGCGAAGGGTCAGACGAAGAACGGTTCAGAAGACCCTTCATGATGGAATATAACAAGAGTTGGTGTACCCGGCCCGGAGGGTTACCGGGGGCCCCGCCCGGAGCCAGGCCTGGGGCTGGGGCCCGTGGGCGAGCGCCTGGTGGCCGGGCCTTCGCCCATGGGGTCCGGCCAGGCCCAGCCCGAACCGGCTACATGGGCTCGTCCCCCTGCAGGCCCACCACCCGTAGAGGGATCCAGAAGGGTTCGGTGCAGTGTGGATCGGGCAGCAGAACAAGGCGGGGGCCTTGGCCGTCCGGAAGTTGGCTCTTGGGACATGGAATGTCACCTCTCTGGCGGGGAAGGAGCCGGAGCTTGTGGAAGAGGTTGAGTGCTACCGGCTAGATATAGTCGGCCTCACCTCGATACATAGTTGTGGCTCTGGAACCCAAGTCCTTGAGAGGGGTTGGACTCTCTCCTTTGCTGGAGTTGCTCCGGGTGAGAGGCGGAGGGCCGGGGTGGGCTTTCTGATAGCCCCCAGACTCTCTGCCTGTACGTTGGGGTTCACCCCAGTGGACGAAAGGGTTGCGTCCCTGCGCCTTCGGGTCAGGGGACGGGTCCTGACTGTTGTCTGCGCTTATGCGCCGAACAGCAGTTCAGAGTACCCGCCCTTTTTGGAGTCCCTGGGACGGGTGCTCGACAATGCCCCGACCGGGGACTTCATTGTTCTGCTGGGGGACTTCAACGCTCACGTGGGCAATGACAGCAGGACCTGGAGGGGCGTGACTGCCCGATCTGAACCCGAGTGGTGTGCAGTTATTGGACTTCTGTGCGGGTTGCAGTTTGGCCATAACTAACACCATGTTCGAGCATAAGGATCTCCATCGGTGCACGTGGCACCAGGACAGCCTAGGTCGCAGGTCAATGATTGACTTTGTAGTCGTGTCATTTGACCTGCGGCCATATGTTCTGGACACTTGGGTGAAGAGAGGAGCAGAGCTGTCAACTCATCACCACCTGGTGGTGAGTTGGATCAGGTGGCAGGGGAGGACGCTGCGCAGACCTGGCAGGCCCAAACGAGCAGTGAGGGTCTGCTGGGAACGCCTGGCGGAAGAACCTGTCAGGATGATCTTCAACTCCCACCTCCGGGAGAGCTTTGACCGTGTCCCGAGGGCGGAGGGGGACATTGAGTCCGAATGGGCCTTGTTCTGCTCTGCCATTGTCGAGGCGGCTGTTGCGAGCTGTGGCTGCAAGGCTGTGGGGGCCAGTCGCGGCGGTAACCTGTCGTGTAAGAATTCATCCCTAATCCAGTAAAAGTGATATACTGCATAAATTGATTAAGAAAAAGTCATATAACCATGTTTTATGCATAAGTTCTTATAACACTGAGTGAAATGCATCTATATGTGTTAAAACATTGTCATACATAACAAAGTATTCATGATATAAGTTCACATTGTATCCATGCTAAAAAGAACACACATAACCTCTCACACATACACCCAAGTGTTTGTATTACCTGATACACATTAAAAGATTATATTGCATAAAGGCACAAGAGACTTATAGAAATAGTCCCTGAGTTCCATATGTTTTTTAAAAATAGTGTAAACCTGAGCTCTAACCTAATGGTGGGAGAATCTGGGGATTCATAGGCCTATGGAAAATGATACACCATTAAAACATGCCTGGGCATGTTCGGGCAAGTCTGGACAAAGGCAAAAAGGCCGACCACCAATAGGTTTGGACTCAGGTAGGAAGGGCTAAAGAAAGAAGGTGGAGATTCTCCTGAATCTCCACCAGCATAAAAGGAGCACCTCAGAAAGTGAAACTTTAGTCCTGCTCCGGAGCGTGACTCGCTGAGTTGTATGTGTTAAAGCTTGTGAACACATTAAACTCGATTGCATTGGACTCTGCCTGTCTCCAGTGTTTCTTTGAGTATTACTTAGCTGACTCCAAGGTACAGATCTACATCAAAGGGAAACAGAAAAGTCAAGTGGAGGACAAGGTCGGGAGCCTACAGGCCCACTTCCAGGCGCCGATTTTTGCCACTACAAACCCCCGAACCCGTTGGTGGACACCAGAGGTGAGGAGAGCCATCAGGCTGAAGAAGGAGGCCTACAGGGCATGGTTGGTCTGTGGGTCTCCAGAAGCAGCTGACGGGTACCGGCGGGCCAAGCGGAGCGCAGCAGCGGCAGTCGTGGAGGCAAAAACTCGGGTGTGGGAGGAGTTTGGTGAGGCCATGGAGGAAGACTATCGATCGGCTCCAAAGAGGTTCTGGCAAACTGTCCGGCGCCTCAGGGGGGGGAGGCGGCAACTTGCTCACACTGTTTACAGTGGGGGCGGGGAGCTGCTGACATCAACTGGGGACATTGTCGGGCGATGGAAGGAATACTTTAAGGAGCTCCTTAATCCCACCAACACGTATTCCAGTGAGGAAACAGCCAGGGGTCTCGGGGGCGGGTCGTCCAATTTCGGGGGCAGAAGTCGCCGAGGTAGTGAAGGAACTGCACGGCGGCGGGGCCCCGGGGGTGGAGGAGATTCGCCCTGGATATCTCAAGGCTCTGGATGTTGTAGGGCTGTCCTGGCTGACACGCCTCTGCAACATTGCGTGGACATCGGGGGCAGTGCCTCTGGAGTGGCAGACCGGGGTGGTGGTCCCCATCTTCAAGAAAGGGGACCAGAGGGTGTGTTCCAACTACAGGGGGATCACATTCCTCAGCCTACCCGGTAAGGTCTAGACCAGGGTTCTGGAGAAGAGGGTCTGGTCAATAGTTGAACCTCGGATTGAGGAGGAGCAATGTGGTTTTCGCTCCGGACGCGGAACCGTGGACCAGCTCTTTACCCTCGCCAGGGTGCTGGAGGGGGCATGGGAGTTTGCCCAACCAGTCCACATGTGTTTTGTGGATTTGGAGAAGGCTTACGACCGTGTCCCCAGGGGCATCCTGTGGGGGGTGCTCCAGGAGTATGGGGTTGGTGGCCCTCTGCTAAGGGCCATCCAGTCCCTGTACCAAAGGAGCATGAGTCTGGTTCGTGTGGCCGGCAGTAAGTCGGACCTGTTCCCGGTGAGGGTTGGACTCCGCCAGGGCTGCCCTTTGTCACCGGTTCTGTTCATAACTTTCATGGACAGAATTTCTAGGCGCAGCCGAGTGGTGGAGGGTGTCAGGTTCGGTGACGAGAAGATCTCGTCCCTGCTCTTTGTGGATGACGTGGTCCTCCTAGCTCCATGGTGGCTGGGCTCAGCCTTAGGGATAGGGTGAGGAGCTCGGACATCCGGGAGAGACTCGGAGTAGAGCCGCTGCTCCTCCACATCGAGAGGAGCCAGTTGAGGTGGTTTGGGCATCTGGTAAGGATGCCTCCCGGACGCCTCCCTTGAGAGGTATTTCGGGCATGTCCAGCCGGGAGGAGACCTCGGGGCCGCCCCAGGACACGCTGGAGGGATTACATCACCCAGCTGGCCTGGGAACGCCTCAGGGTTCCCGTGGAAGAGCTGACGGAGGTGGCTGGGGAGAGGACTGTCTGGGCTTCTTTGCTGAGGCTGCTGCCCCCGCAACCCGGACCCGGATAAGCGGAGGACGACGAGATGAGACGAGACGAAAAATGTGTTAAAAAAACAGCAGGATTTTACTTTTTCAGTTTTATATTTCTATTTTCGTTCAAACAATGTGAAAAAGCAGGATTTTATATATATTTGTTTCATTCAAAAATTGGGTAAAAAGAGTTAACTGCTGTGGTGGAATGTTTTAATAAGGTTACCAATAAGTAAAAGATATTTAATAGTTGTCTATTTTTTTCATTACTGTACCGAAAAAAAACTAACCTTGACTTGTGTCCCGAGGTATGTACCGAACCATGATTTTTGTGTAACATTACACCCCTACTAACCAGCCCACCAATCAGCTGGCTCCGTTCACCATCAGCTGACCTGCTGCAGTCTCATGTCTCACTCATTGATATTAATGATGTCACTAACAATGATCACAGGTCGTCTGTCTGTTGGTGTGTTAATATGGAGTCTGTATCAGCCTGAAGAACGTTAATAACACAGTTCACGGATGATCTGGTCAAACAGGAAGTGAATGTTCCTGTCACTTCCTGTCCAGTCCCAGTCTGTGAGGGCGTCGGGCCGTCATACTGTGTTCTCTCAGACATTATGAGCTCCTTGTGAGCACCTCCTGTTAGTTCACACTTCTGAGGGAATTACCCACAATTCATAGTGTTGTGATGTTAGAACACAGTGAAGACAGTAAGGAATGAGGAGAGTCACATGGTGTTGAGCCTGACTGAATGAATTAACATAGACACAACATTAATGATCTAACATGGAACATATGAACACATGACATCAGAGGAATGTGAAACATCAAGCATTTAATTACATTAGTGCTGAACTGTGAACTGATCATGTCAATCAATCAATCAATCAATCAATTTTATTTATAAAGCCCAATATCACAAATCACAATTTGCCTCACAGGGCTTTACAGCATACGACATCCCTCTGTCCTTAAGACCCTCACAGCGGATGTGACCTGTCCACTCTGTGACATCACAGCTTGGAGGACAGATCAGAGACAGATGGACTGTAAACCAGCTGATTCCAGTTTTACTGTTGGACTCCACAGTCCCACCTGTTGTTTAAAGCACAGTAATGATGTTATATCACATAATGTTTTAATAGCATATTTAAACCAGCAGAGTGATTCAATTCAATGTACTGAGTTTATATGAAAAAGACATCAACATCAGGTAAAACCCTGAAGGGTTAGTGTTGAGGCTTCAGGGTGTAGATGGGGACTGGTCCCCAGGCCAGTGGAAATGGTTATTTCTGCGTTTCATTTGAAGAAACATGAAACTGATGATGTGACTTTTTTCTGGGGTCTGAACCAAACTGGTCTCTGAGCGTCTCTGCAGCTCCACCATGTTTCATCATGTTCTGACATATTTAACCTTCATCACATCACTGCAGCCTCTGTCATCTGGTTATTAGGCCGTGCAGCCCCACCTCTGACTACAGCTACATGTCACTTCCTGTTACACTTCATCACCATTGAGCCGAACCCCTGTCCTGTGTTTTTAGATTCTGGACCAACCAGCAGCCAGGACACCAGCCTCTGACCAATCACAGCCCTGCACACAGACAGATCCACCACCGCTCTGCAACCAATCAGATCCATCCGCCTGCAGCCCTGACCAATCAGAGTGCGGCCTGCTGCAGGCTCTGCTGCAGCTCACCAACAGTCAGGTCAGTTAACTGGTTAATTACAGATAACTAGTGTAACCAGTCCAGATTACTGGTTCATGAACTTGACCTGTCTCCACTGAATGAGTCCTCTCTGAGTGTGTCCCCTGTGTGTCCACAGAGGGGCTCAGTGTCTCTGAAGGCCTATGAGAGTCTCCTGCTGCTGTCTGGTCTCCAGTCTGGACCTTCAGGGGACCTCCTGTCCGATCAGACCCAGCTGGGAGAGCTGCTGACTGGGAGGCTGCTGCAGCTGTACTCCCTGCTGCCTCTGGAGGACCTGGATCCTGGAGAGCTGCAGAACTGGCCCCACACACCCTGGAGGTAACACACACTACACACACACACACTGGACACACACTGAAGACAGTGTCTCAGCAGTGTGTCAGGTGGTACAGCAGGTTGTACATTGATCAGAAGGTTGGTGGTTCGATCCCTGGCTCCTCCTCCTCTCTGTGTGTCACTGAACTGATGATACTGATGCTATGAAGTCTGCTGTTACTGTTACCATGGAGACAGACTGTGTGTGTGTCACTACAGTGCAGCAGGATCAGTGTTACAGTCGTTCTGTCCCCTCCGTGTCTCCAGCTCTCAGTTCTCTCGCTGCAGCTCTGATCTCAGGTCAGACTCACCTGCTGCTGATCACATGACCAACTTCTTCTGCTGGTTGGACTTCCTGGATCACCTGATCAGAGAGGCCCCTCAGGTACACACACACACACACACACACACACACACACAGTGTTGGAGCTGTTTGTCTGATACACATTAATGTGTGTGTGTGTGTGTGGGGGGGGGGTGTGGTGTGTGTGTGTGTGTTAGCAGGTGTTAGCGGTGAAGCTAGCTCAGTGTGTTCATCACTTATGGTTGGTGAACGTTCTTCAGCCTCAACTGCTGCACACGTAAGTCTGAATGACATCATCACACACGACATCATCACACACATGACATCATCACACACACACACGACATCATCACACACGACATCATCACACACACGACATCATCACACACGACATTATCACACACGACATCATCACACACGACATCATCACACACACGACATCATCACACACGACATCATCACACACACGACATCATCACTTGTTTACCTCGTGGTCGTTGTCATCATGTCTCTGACGTCCAGGTGTGTCTGTGTCCTCAGGAGTGAACAGGTGGTCCTGTCCTCCACCTCTGTCCTCTGTGCTGTGGTCAGACTGGTCCAGTCATCCTCTCTGCTGGATCAGCTGGTCCACTTCCTGTTGAGGACGGACCCACTGACTCACCTGCTGCTGCAGCGCTGTGACCACATCTCTGACCAGGTGAGTCCAGCTACAGGAGCCCGGCAGGGACAAATTACTCAGATCAGTCTGGTGTCTCTGGCTGATGTCTGTCTCTGTGTCCTCAGATCAGTCTGGTGTCTCTGTCTCTGGTGGACGAGTTACTACAGAAGCCTCACAGGGACATTTTGGACGTCCTGGTCTTGAGTTTCCTGCAGAGTCGTAGTTACCTGTCTCCACCTGCTGCGGGACAGGAGGACAGACACACAGAGACCAACAAGGACCACGAGGACAGCGAGTGAGTCCAGCACGCTGTGTGACATCATCACATGACATCGCAGGTTAACAGCAGACAGGAGGAAATAGATATCATGACACGGCACATGCTAATGAGTGTGTGTGTGTGTGTGTGTGTGTGTGTGTGTGTGTGTGTGTCTTCACAGTGACCTGGAGGATGACCCGTTCTTCTCCGACAGTTTGTTTGCAGACAGTCAGCAGCTTCTTCCTCCTCCTCCTCCTCCTTCTTTGTCCTCCTCTGCTCCTCCTCCTCCCTCTGGACTGGGATCAGCTGCTGACGTTGTCAACAGGTATCTCACACACACACACACACACACACACACACACACATACATACACACACACAGTGTGTGTGGAGGCTTTATTGTCTTCATGATTTATTGTTTCTTATCTGTTTGTTTCCACTGAGGGAAATGGTGTCAGCTCACAGAGACAGACAGGAGGTCTGCGGCATCGATTGCACGCAGAAGTATGAGTCCTGCATTAGGCCCCACGTCACCCGCGTTTGTCTAAAGGTTGTTCTCGTCCTCAGAAATAAACGCCAGGTGTAACACACGCGAACAGTCAGAGCAAGAGACAGAAACTCACTGTTGTATACGTACCATCTGTGATGTCACTGATCCACGCTGATGTCAGAGTTAACATCACACGAACATCCTCGAGTGTCACCGTGTCGTACCTGCTGTTATGATCGCTTTATCAGTAGTTTAATGACATTCTAGGCTGTGTGGCACGCCATGAGGGAGACACTGGAGGTGAGACACTCTGGAGACACTGAGACAGTGTTTGACACCATGAACTGTCCATGTAGAGGAGCGAGCTCTGACACAACGCCACCTGAAGGGTGTCCAGCTGAGTCGTTCAGGGTGAGCTGGTCATGAGGACCAAGAGCGGTGGGCCGGACCAAGTCCTGGACCAAGAGAGGAGGTCCTGGACCAAGAGAGGAGGTCCTGGACCAAGAGAGGAGGTCCTGGACCAAGTCTCATGTCTGATGCAACACGTAGGGAGAGGCACTGTGTCAGGGGCTGGTCTCAGCTGATGAGGCCTCACGAGTCAGGTGTAACACTGTACATCTTTGAGTGATCGTACGACACATAATTACACCTACAATGTTCCGTCTGTCAGCTGTTTAAATGCAGTCTCGGTGTCGTCTCAGACCTTTGTCTCAGACCCGATGCACTCACTGGTTATAAAGTGTTAATGACTTCCTGCTGGACTCGAGAACCAATGTCACACACACTAACAAGTAAAAAATTCTGTGATTCATAGGGATCAAACATCTTACTGCAGATGCTGAGGACGAGGCTGACGACACACAGACACAAAACAAAAAGTATTTTTACTGCATCAGTATTTGGAGAGGTTTCAAAGATGTGTGTGTTCTGAAAGTCTGAAACTTGAAGTGACATTAAAAAACTGTTGCTCGTTAACTCCTGATGAGAACTGAAATATTCACACTGTAAACACATCAAAGTGTCTTTGGTGGAAGCCTCCAGTAACTGTGTGTGTGTGTGTGTGTGTGTGTGTGTGTGTGTGTAGTTTCTTGTGTTTAGTTCCTGTTCAGGTGCGATCAGCTCAGCTGCTGCAGGAGGGAGGATACGAGTCGTATGTCCATGACGCCCACACACTGGTCAGAGCACGCACACACACACACACACACACACACACACACACACACACACACATTTTGGCGTTAAAGGGATAGTTCAGATGTTTTGCAAAGTGTTTGTATGAGGTACTGATCCACAGTCAGCAGGTGGAGTCTGACATGAAGCTGAGTGGGCGGAGTCAGCAACAACATATATTATAGACACCTAAAAACCTGAGCATCAGTTTGAGTGGACGATATATTGAGAATATTTTCACTGCTTTACTTTAATGTAACAACAGGAAAATGAAGCCGTTCTCTTCAGGCCTCCATCAGTCAGTGTGTTTGTGTCACTGAGTGACTTTGGTGTTTAAAGGGTTAATTCAGATTCACTTAAGTCACTCAGTGACACAAACACACTGACTGATGGAGGCAGCAGTCGACCAGCAGCTCCTGAGTTCACTCGTGTTAAATCACTGCTTTTATCTGTGGAGTCTGGTCCTGAAAATATTCTCAATATATCGTCCACTCAAACTGATGCTCAGGTTTTTAGGTGTCTATAATATATGTTGTTGCTGACTCCGCCCACTCAGCACATCACTGAGCTTCATGTCAGACTCCACCTGCTGACTGACTCCGCCCACTCAGCACATCACTGAGCTTCATGTCAGACTCCACCTGCTGACTGACTCCGCCCACTCAGCACATCACTGAGCTTCATGTCAGACTCCACCTGCTGACTGACTCCGCCCACTCAGCACATCACTGAGCTTCATGTCAGACTCCACCTGCTGACTGACTCCGCCCACTCAGCACATCACTGAGCTTCATGTCAGACTCCACCTGCTGACTGACTCCGCCCACTCAGCACATCACTGAGCTTCATGTCAGACTCCACCTGCTGACTGACTCTACTGTAGGAAACACTCTGACCTCACACAGCCTCACGTTACAACACCTCAACTGTCCCTCTGAAGACGTGTTTCTATGACAACAGTTGGTTGATGGTTGTATGAGGACCTGATGAAGCTGATGATGGTCTTCCTCTCGTTTTCTTCAGGTGACAGAGTGTCAGTCTCTGTCCCTGTCGTGGGATTGGCCACTCAATCTTCCTCCTCCCTCCTCCTCCTCACATGAGGAGTTCTTCGAAGGACACCTGCTCAAAGTCCTGTTTGACCGACTGGGACGAGTCCTGGAGCAGGTACACACTCACCTGTCCATCTGTCTGTCTCACACCTGTCTGTCTGTCTCACACCTGTCTG
Organism: Epinephelus lanceolatus; assembly: GCF_041903045.1. Taxonomy (NCBI): domain Eukaryota; kingdom Metazoa; phylum Chordata; class Actinopteri; order Perciformes; family Serranidae; genus Epinephelus; species Epinephelus lanceolatus. The sequence continues at coordinate 475,368 of NC_135742.1, forward strand.
TCCTGAGTGATAGCTCACCTGTCCACCTGTGTTGTGTCTCCAGCCGTACGAGTTGAACCTCCAGCTGACAGCAGTTCTGTCCAGACTGTCGTCCTTCAGCCACCCTCTGCTGCACGAGTACCTGCTGGACCCCTACGTCCACCTGTCCCCCTGCTGCAGGTCCCTGTTCTCTGTCCTCATCAGGGTGAGAAACACACACGAACCTGTCTCACTGCTCTGACATCAGCCTGTCTCTGCCCTTTACTGTCCAACTGTAATAGGTACAAAGGTTCAGTCTGCTCATCTGATATTTATCTGTCTGTCTGTCTGTGTCTCAGCTGATGGGGGAGTTGATGCAGAGGATCCAGCAGGTGTCCAACCTGACAGACAGACTGTTAAACACCAGAAGACTCCTGCTGGGACTGAACCAAAACACTGGGTCAGTACCTGTCTGTCTGTCTGTGTGTCTCAGCTGTGCTCATCTGTGCTCACCTGTCCTCACCTGTGTGTCCTCAGCCTGGAGCACCTGACCCTGCTGAAAGGACTCATCATCCTGGAGGAGTTCTGTAAGGAGCTCGCTGCCATCGCCTTCGTCAAACTGCCCCTGGACCAGCAGTGACTCACCTGAGGACAGGTACACCTGGGACATGTAAGCTTCACGCTGAGGACAGGTACACCTGTATGAGCTGGGACAGGTAAATCTGCTGCTCCACCTGGACTCAACACGTGAACCTTACAGCCGCTGTTTCCGAGGCAACCCTGAACGTCTCATTGTCTCCGCCTTAATGAACTGTCTCACCTGAATCTATAGTTCGACCTCACAGTGACATCACAGCCTGCTCTCAGGACAGTTTTATCTATTTATTATAGTTTTAATTTTTATTCTGATCCAGAGAAACGAGTCTGATTGATTTATCAGATAAAAAAACAGTCAGCTGATTGGATAATAAGTGGGAGTGATGTCATCAGAGACAAGCTGTGATCAGTACCTCCACATCAGACTGGTGTCTCTTCAGAGCTCCCAGTGTTCCCAGTACAGCTGGAGACCACATGAAGACTCAGACGTCGATTAGAACCAGTTCACTGACCCGTCTGAAGGAGCTGCAATCAGACCTGACCGTCCGTCAGACACGTTGGAAACCTCGACTCAGACACTGGTTCCTGAACATTCCTGTTTTTAACCAATCAGATGAGATCAGTTTTAACTTAAGAACCATCAAACGTTACGCTACGACATTTTAATTTTTACTCTCAGATCAGTTTGATAACATAAGAAATAAGGTGTTTCCTGATGACACCAGTTTCAGGTTAGAGGAATGTTTCAGTCGCTGTGTGTCACCGTCAGGCTCTCTGAGGCCTCAAACACAACCTGATTGATTGATTGATTGATTGATTGATTGATTGATAAACGTGGACCTGATCAGTCAACACCGATATTTCACATCACTGACTCTGCTGACGTCACAGGAACAGCTGGTTCACTGTGAATCAATAACTCATTTCCTTCAGTCGTGTGATTATTGAAGGTGTGGCCTGGAGCCAGGTGAGAGCTCAGTGGTCACCTGTGGTCACATGATCAGGATGGTCCCACCTCCGCCTCCTCATAGCTCGGTACGAACCTGCTGCGTGCTGATTGGCTCTCTGACGCTGGTCAGATTCACCTTCAGGACGACTCGTTTGTTACAACACTACTGACTCACTGACGCTTCACTGTGAACAAACTTTATTTACATACAGTTTTTATCCCAAAGAATGAGTGTGACCTCACTGATGATGTCTCAACCTCAGTGATGATGTCACAACCATGAGTGTGACCTCGGCACAGTGCATCATGTTCTGTGTTGGTCTCAGCTGTGAAACACTGACACAGAAAATATTTATATTCACTTTAAGTTTAAAATGTGAAAAAAACCTGTAATAAAAGGTCAAAGAGAACGAATGAGATGTGATGTCATCATTTAAAAAGTTTAAAATCTTTAAAAACTGGAGTTTAAATAAAGTTCTGAGAGTTTGAATAAAATGACAGGAAGAAGATAATTTATAAAGCTGCAGCTGAACTTTTTGTTTCACTCTCAGATCAGCTGATTGTTGACAGATATTGATTAAAGTTATTGATTGTCTCTGACTGATTGATTTACAGCTGACGTTTCAGGTTTGACTCTTTTTCACAGGTTTGGTTTGAACAGCAGAATAAAGTGGTGATGATGTCATCAGTTACGTTTCATGTTTCTAAAGTTTGATTTGGACAAACTGACTTTATTTATTTTGATCCTCCCTGAGAGACAGAAGACAGGTCTGTCCTCAGTGTCTCCTCCTGATCAACTGTGAGGGTCCAAAGGACAGAGGGACAGGAGGACAGTGGACAGAGGGACAGGAGGACAGGACAGGAGGACAGTGGACAGAGGGACAGGAGGACAGTGGACAGAGGGACAGGAGGACAGGACAGAAGGACAGGAGGACAGTGGACAGAGGAACAGGAGGACAGGACAGAGGGACAGGAGGACAGAGGGACAGGAGGACAGTGGACAGGAGGACAGTGGACAGAGGAACAAGAGGACAGGACAGAGGGACAGGAGGATAGTAGACAGGACAGAGGGACAGGAGGACAGTGGACAGAGGAACAAGAGGACAGGACAGAGGGACAGGAGGATAGTAGACAGGACAGAGGGACAGGAGGACAGTGGACAGAGGAACAAGAGGACAGGACAGAGGGACAGGAGGATAGTAGACAGGACAGAGGGACAGGAGGACAGTGGACAGAGGAACAGGAGGACAGGACAGAGGAACAGGAGGACAGTGGACAGAGGGACAGGAGGACAGTGGACAGGAGGACAGAGGGACAGAAGGACAGAGCGATGTTGTCCTCTGCTGTAAAGTCTCTGAGACAAATTGATCTGTGATTTTGGGCTTTATGAATAAAATTGGTTTAAAAATTGAAAATTAAAAAAAAAAAAAAAAAGTATTCAAAGAGAAATGTCCTCCAAACGTCCTCAGGCCTGGAGACATGTTGTCTTCAAAGACAGACTATAAAACACAGCCATGTTAGGCCCAATTCCAATCCGATCTCTTACAGACTCACTGACTTAGAGACGCGTTCATGTGAAGTGCGTGAGTGTGTGAGGGCTGTCCCATTGTCAAATCGTCAAGTCAGTGAGTCAGTGAGTCAGTGAGTGAGCCCTTTATGCCCCCTTACCGTAGGTCAGCATTGATGCGGACTTATGTAAGGAAATTACCCACAGTTCACAGCGTTGTGATGTCAAATACAGGGGTTGCCCCTGGAACACCGGAAGTGTTATAAAAAAAACGAAAACACGGTCGGCAGATATGCAAACGGTAACGTTATGGAAGGAGAGCGAAAAAACAGATAGATAAACAATGAAACATTATATTAACAAGGATTTAAGATGGTACATAAACACACATGAAGTCAGAGGAATACCAGTGGTTATATTCCACACACAAAGAACAGCCTATATATCTATATCTATATATCTATATATATCTATATATATATAGATAGATAGATAGATAGATAGATAGATAGATAGATATTCTTTGTGTGTGGAATATATGATGACAATAACCGATAAATGATCACGCCCAGAGCCGCCAGTGTCAACAACATTTTGTAGAGAGGGATAAGTGCTGTCCCATTCCTATTTGTAGCATCCAGAGCCCTTTCAGACTCTCGCACTCAATCACTTACAGCTGACGTCAGTTAAGTCAGTGAGGGTTCAGGGCTTGAGTCAGTCTCTGTGACTGAGGTGAGTCTGGTGATGGTGACGTCAGCTGAAAGTGTCTGTGAGGATGTGACGTGATTGTTTGTTATCAATAATAAAAACATGATGTTTACATGTGTCAATAAAAACAAACTGTTTTATATGTCAATGAAATAATGACCTCATCTGTGTGTACCAGTGCTGCAGCTCCGGGCTTTTATTGTGAAGGTCCCTACCGGAAGTGTGTGTGTTGGTGTGTGTGTGGGCTGGTTCCTCCCTGCAGTGGAGGAGAGAGGAGGAGGAGAGCGGAGCTGAAGGTCACAGCTGGAGCATCATCTTCATCCTCCTCATCACCATCACGACACTGATTTCCGATCGTTTATCGATCAGCTGATCGGATCCTTCCGCTGCAGGAGGAGCGCGTGATGACGTGAGACAGGAGGAGGACGGAGCGACAGACGGATCAGCTGCTGCATCCCTGCGTGTCTCTGCATCCTGTCTGTCTGCCTGTCTGTCTGACCGACTGAGGGACTGACTGTCCTCCACCTGCCTGTCTCTGTCCCTGTGTCTCCACCTGTCCCTGTGTCTCCACCTGTCCCTCCATCATGGGGAACCGGGGGATGGAGGAGCTCATCCCGCTGGTGAACCGGCTCCAGGACGCCTTCGCCTCCATCGGGCAGAACTCGAACCTGGACCTGCCGCAGATCGCGGTGGTGGGCGGGCAGAGCGCCGGGAAGAGCTCCGTGCTGGAGAACTTCGTGGGCAAGTGAGTCTGTCTGTCTGCCTGTCTGTCTGTCTGCCTGTCTTACTGACTGACTGGGCCGAACCGGGCCTCCTGCTCCCGGTGTCAGAGAGTGTTAAAGCCGCTGACAGAGGGAGCCGCCCGGCGGACTGAAGGCTTGAGACCCGCTGGATACAGAGGCTGAGAGATTAGATCATATATCAGATATCATGTCATACACATGAATAATGTCATATATTAGAGAATATGAAATATGTAGAATGTCTCAGGTCTTTAAAATAATATATACATGTTAATAATTATAATATAAATAATAATAATCCAATGGTTGTGTTTTCTTTCATCAGCTGACAATGCGAATGTTGTATTTTTGAATCCTTAGAGTGAGATGTTAATATCTACACAACAAGTAGGTTCTATTATTATTATAATGATTATTATTTATTGTTGTTATTTATGACTCATTGTATTTTGTGTTTGGTGTTCTGTTTAGAAAAGTTGTTCAAAGATGAAGATTTGAAGACTTCCTTTACAAAAACAGATACAAATCTTAAAATCAATAAACGGTCAGTTTGATTAATTCTGAATTCAAATTTTAAAAAAAAAAACATGATTTGGGAAAATAAATAAAAACAGATTTTGTTTTTGCAAATGAATCGTCATATGATGGTAAACAATGAATAAAGAAGGCGGTCAGAGAGATAATAATGATAATAATAATAGAAACTTTGTTTATAACCTTCTACACCACAGTAACAGAGGGTTTGACAGGCTAAATTATGATGTAAGAAAAATCATCAGAATAATTACAACAAAGACGTCTCTTAAAGTGACAGTCTGCAGATTTACATCCAGCTCAGTGTCAGAACTACAAATGCAGGATAATATCAGCACATTATCGATATGGGCTGATATGGTTTTTCTTATTCTGCACAATGAATGAATATTACAGACCCTGAGCAGTGTTTCATGTCTCAGTCATTATAAGAGTCTTTATGTATAACATGATGTTAGTTCCACTACAGCAGAGACCTGATGATCACTGACATTAGGAGGGAAAAAATCATATATTGGTATCGGTTATTGGTCAAATGAGTTGTTATATGTCTGCAAAATATCCAATATCAGTCATCGCTGATTAGAACAGTCTGAATAAACTGTGGTAAATCCATTTCCTCAGTCTGCAGGTACAGTCAGACTCTGGGCAGGTGGTCAGGTACACTCAGACTCTGGGCAGGTGGTCAGGTACAGTCAGACTCTGGGCAGGTGGTCAGGTACACTCAGACTCTGGGCAGGTGGTCAGGTACAGTGTCAGACTCTGGGCAGGTGGTCAGGTACAGTCAGACTCTGGGCAGGTGGGCAGGTGGTCAGGTACAGTCAGACTCTGGGCAGGTGGTCAGGTACAGTCAGACACTGGGCAGGTGGGCAGGTGGTCAGGTACAGTCAGACTCTGGGCAGGTGGTCAGGTACAGTCAGACTCTGGGCAGGTGGTCAGGTACAGTGTCAGACTCTGGGCAGGTGGTCAGGTACAGTGTCAGACTCTGGGCAGGTGGTCAGGTACAGTCAGACTCTGGGCAGGTGGGCAGGTACAGTGTCAGACTCTGGGCAGGTGGTCAGGTACAGTCAGACTCTGGGCAGGTGGTCAGGTACAGTCAGACTCTGGGCAGGTGGTCAGGTACAGTGTCAGACTCTGGGCAGGTGGTCAGGTACAGTCAGACTCTGGGCAGGTGGTCAGGTACAGTGTCAGACTCTGGGCAGGTGGTCAGGTACACTCAGACTCTGGGCAGGTGGTCAGGTACAGTGTCAGACTCTGGGCAGGTGGTCAGGTACAGTCAGACTCTGGGCAGGTGGTCAGGTACACTCAGACTCTGGGCAGGTGGGCAGGTGGTCAGGTACAGTCAGACTCTGGGCAGGTGGGCAGGTACAGTCAGACTCTGGGCAGGTGGTCAGGTACAGTGTCAGACTCTGGGTAGGTGGTCAGGTACAGTGTCAGACTCTGGGCAGGTGGTCAGGTACAGTGTCAGACTCTGGGCAGGTGGTCAGGTACAGTCAGACTCTGGGCAGGTGGTCAGGTACAGTGTCAGACTCTGGGCAGGTGGTCAGGTACAGTCAGACTCTGGGCAGGTGGGCAGGTGGTCAGGTACAGTCAGACTCTGGGCAGGTGGTCAGGTACAGTCAGACACTGGGCAGGTGGGCAGGTCCAGTGTCAGACTCTGGGCAGGTGGTCAGGTACAGTCAGACTCTGGGCAGGTGGGCAGGTGGTCAGGTACAGTCAGACTCTGGGTAGGTGGTCAGGTACAGTCAGACTCTGGGCAGGTGGTCAGGTACAGTGTCAGACTCTGGGCAGGTGGTCAGGTACAGTCAGACTCTGGGCAGGTGGTCAGGTACAGTGTCAGACTCTGGGCAGGTGGTCAGGTACAGTCAGACTCTGGGCAAGTGGTCAGGTACAGTGTCAGACTCTGGGCAGGTGGTCAGGTACACTCAGACTCTGGGCAGGTGGTCAGGTACAGTGTCAGACTCTGGGCAGGTGGTCAGGTACAGTCAGACTCTGGGCAGGTGGGCAGGTGGTCAGGTACAGTCAGACTCTGGGCAGGTGGTCAGGTACAGTCAGACACTGGGCAGGTGGGCAGGTGGTCAGGTACAGTCAGACTCTGGGCAGGTGGTCAGGTACAGTCAGACTCTGGGCAGGTGGGCAGGTACAGTGTCAGACTCTGGGCAGGTGGTCAGGTACAGTGTCAGACTCTGGGCAGGTGGTCAGGTACAGTCAGACTCTGGGCAGGTGGTCAGGTACAGTCCGACTCTGGGCAGGTGGTCAGGTACAGTCAGACTCTGGGCAGGTGGTCAGGTACAGTCAGACTCTGGGCAGGTGGGCAGGTGGTCAGGTACAGTCAGACTCTGGGTAGGTGGTCAGGTACAGTCAGACTCTGGGCAGGTGGGCAGGTACACTCAGACTCTGGGCAGGTGGTCAGGTACAGTCAAACTCTGGGCAGGTGGTCAGGTACAGTGTCAGACTCTGGGCAGGTGGTCAGGTACAGTGTCAGACTCTGGGCAGGTGGTCAGGTACAGTCAGACTCTGGGCAGGTGGTCAGGTACAGTGTCAGACTCTGGGCAGGTGGTCAGGTACAGTCAGACTCTGGGCAGGTGGTCAGGTACAGTCCGACTCTGGGCAGGTGGTCAGGTACAGTCAGACTCTGGGCAGGTGGTCAGGTACAGTGTCAGACTCTGGGTAGGTGGTCAGGTCCAGTGTCAGACTCTGGGCAGGTGGTCAGGTACAGTCAGACTCTGGGCAGGTGGGCAGGTGGTCAGGTACAGTCAGACTCTGGGTAGGTGGTCAGGTACAGTCAGACTCTGGGCAGGTGGTCAGGTACACTCAGACTCTGGGCAGGTGGTCAGGTACAGTCAAACTCTGGGCAGGTGGTCAGGTACAGTGTCAGACTCTGGGCAGGTGGTCAGGTACAGTCAGACTCTGGGCAGGTGGTCAGGTACAGTCAGACTCTGGGCAGGCGGGCAAGTGGTCAGGTACAGTCAGACTCTGGGCAGGTGGTCAGGTACAGTCAGACTCTGGGCAGGTGGTCAGGTACAGTCAGACTCTGGGCAGGTGGTCAGGTACAGTCAGACTCTGGGCAGGTGGTCAGGTACAGTCAGACTCTGGGAAGGTGGTCAGGTACAGTCAGACTCTGGGAAGGTAGTCAGGTACAGTCAGACTCTGGACAGGTGGTCAGGTACAGTCAGACTCTGGGCAGGTGGTCAGGTACAGTCAGACTCTGGGTAGGTGGTCAGGTACAGTCAGACTCTGGGAAGGTGGTCAGGTACAGTCAGACTCTGGGCAGGTGGTCAGGTACAGTCAGACACTGGGCAGGTGGTCAGGTACAGTGTCAGACTCTGGGCAGGTGGTCAGGTACAGTCAGACTCTGGGCAGGTGGGCAAGTGGTCAGGTACAGTCAGACTCTGGGCAGGTGGGCAAGTGGTCAGGTACAGTGTCAGACTCTGGGCAGGTGGTCAGGTACAGTCAGACTCTGGGAAGGTGGTCAGGTACAGTCAGACTCTGGGCAGGTGGTCAGGTACACTCAGACTCTGGGCAGGTGGTCAGGTACAGTCAGACTCTGGGCAGGTGGTCAGGTACACTCAGACTCTGGGCAGGTGGTCAGGTACAGTCAGACTCTGGGCAGGTGGTCAGGTACACTCAGACTCTGGGCAGGTGGTCAGGTACAGTGTCAGACTCTGGGCAGGTGGTCAGGTACAGTCAAACTCTGGGCAGGTGGTCAGGAACAGTGTCAGACTCTGGGTAGGTGGTCAGGTACAGTGTCAGACTCTGGGCAGGTGGGCAGGTACAGTCAGACTCTGGGCAGGTGGGCAGGTACAGTCAGACTCTGGGCAGGTGGGCAAGTGGTCAGGTACAGTCAGACTCTGGGTAGGTGGTCAGGTACAGTCAGACTCTGGGAAGGTAGTCAGGTACAGTCAGACTCTGGGCAGGTGGTCAGGTACAGTCAGACTCTGGACAGGTGGTCAGGTACAGTCAGACTCTGGGCAGGTGGTCAGGTACAGTCAGACTCTGGGCAGGTGGTCAGGTACAGTCAGACTCTGGGCAGGTGGTCAGGTACAGTCAGACTCTGGGAAGGTAGTCAGGTACAGTCAGACTCTGGACAGGTGGTCAGGTACAGTCAGACTCTGGGCAGGTGGTCAGGTACAGTCAGACTCTGGACAGGTGGTCAGGTACAGTCAGACTCTGGGCAGGTGGTCAGGTACAGTCAGACTCTGGGAAGGTAGTCAGGTACAGTCAGACTCTGGGCAGGTGGTCAGGTACAGTCAGACTCTGGACAGGTGGTCAGGTACAGTCAGACTCTGGGCAGGTGGTCAGGTACAGTCAGACTCTGGGCAGGTGGTCAGGTACAGTCAGACTCTGGGTAGGTGGTCAGGTACAGTCAGACTCTGGGCAGGTGGTCAGGTACAGTGTCAGACTCTGGGCAGGTGGTCAGGTACAGTCAAACTCTGGGAAGCTGGTCAGGTACAGTCAGACTCTGGGCAGGTGCGGTTCTTCTTCTTTGAGTTAGCTGCTAACAATCATAGGGAGGAATCACTGGAAGTACTGCTGTTAGTGAAAGTACACAGTCACAGTAAACAGGAAGTACTTGAAAACTGTACTGGGAGCAGTGCTACAGTACTTCCTGAGAGTACTGTAGTAATAGTGTACTCTTTTGTGCTATTAATAAGTAGCGTGTCTTCTCTCTGACATCTGATTGGCTGACTACTTTTATCTTCCTCTTACCCTGTGGATGAGGAGGGTCTCTGTGGAACTCTGCTCTCATTGGTCCCTGCTGGTCACATGACTCAGCATTGCATGACAGTAAGTGTGTGTGTGTGTGTGTGTGTGCGTGTGTGTGTGTGTGTGTGTGTGTGTGTGTGCGTGCGTGTGTGTGTGTGCGCGCAGACTGCAGGGGAATCACTGCAGCTCTCGACACACACACAGTGCTGATGTCGTGACTATGATGTTTCAGTCAGAGCCTCAGTTACTCAAAGATTCATCATCATTACAGATACAACAGCCTCAGAGTCGCCAACCTAATCTGTTACAGTTTATTACATTATATTATACTTACATTATATTTCCGTATATTTGTACAGCGATCAGCAGAATAATTAAACCCTCTGACGGGTGAATAGCATTGATCATCTCGTTACAATCCAATGTTCCTCTGAGAATCCTTTGGTCCTGATAGTCATGTGGACGACACCTGACAGGCTACCCTAACACTGTTAGAGACCCAGTACCCCCCCTTGTGGTAACATCACTCCCTGATGGTGGTGCAGAATGTTTCAAAGAGCTCAAGGTGTCAACCCATTGTCACCATCGACAACTCACATGTGCACAGCCATTGGCGCCGTCAAGGGGGGGGGGGGGGGGGGGGGGGGGCACGGCCTCCAGGTGTGATAAGTACTTGGTTCCATAGCCTAGGTCTATTATGAGGAGCCCGACCTGTCCAAGCCTGAGGATAAGGGCGGAAAATTACGGCCCAACCCGGCCCACGGGTCGGGCTCAGGCAGAGAATCTAAGCTCTAATCCACGGTCCGGCCTCCTTGGATCAGTTTTGTCTCTGACCTGTAGAGACATTGACACAGATCCTCTTCAGGCATCCTGGGTTGCCTGGCAGCAGGGCGTTGGCGGTGGATCCTCTGAGTCCTGTAGATTGGGAGGTGGAGTATCAGCACATCCCACAGATGCTCCATCAGATCTGATGAATGTGGAGGTCAGGTTGACACCTCGAGCTCTCGGTCACCTTCCTCAACAGTTTTTATGGTGTGAGATGTTATGGTGTGAGAGATATTCATTCATTTATATTCATTTACTACATCACCAGGCACTCATTTAATTTTATTTACTATATCACCAGTTGCTCATTAAACTTTATTTACTGCGTCATCAGGTACTCATTTAACTTTATTTACTACAACATCAGGTACTCATTAAACTTTATTTACTACATCACCATGTACTCATTAAACTTTATTTACTACATCACCAGGTACTCATTAAACTTTATTTACTACATCACCAGGTACTCATTTAACTTTATTTACTACATCACCAGTTGCTCATTAAACTTTATTTACTACATCACCAGTTGCTCATTAAACTTTATTTACTACATCACCAGGTACTCATTTAACTTTATTTACTACATCACCAGTTGCTCATTAAACTTTATTTACTACATCACCAGTTGCTCATTAAACTTTATTTACTACATCACCAAGTACTCATTTAACTTTATTTACTACATCACCAAGTACTCATTTAACTTTATTTACTACATCACCAGGTACTCATTAAACTTTATTTACTACATCACCAGGTACTCATTAAACTTTATTTACTACATCACCAGGTACTCATTTAACTTTATTTACTACGTCACCAGGTACTCATTAAACTTTATTTACTACATCACCAGGTACTCATTAAACTTTATTTACTACATCACCAGGTACTCATTAAACGTTATTTACTACATCACCAGGTACTCATTTAACTTTGTTTACTACATCACCAGGTACTCATTAAACTTTATTTACTACGTCACCAGGTACTCATTAAACTTTATTTACTACATCACCAGGTACTCATTAAACTTTATTTACTACATCACCAGGTACTCATTGAACTCTATTTAATACGTCATCAGGTACTCATTAACTTTATTTACTACGTCACCAGGTACTCATTAAACTTTATTTACTTCATCACCAGGTAATCATTTAATTTTGATTATTACATCACCAGGTACTCATTAAACTTTATTTACTACATCACCAGTTGCTCATTAAACTTTATTTACTACATCACCAGGTACTCATTTAACTTTATTTACTACATCACCAGTTGCTCATTAAACTTTATTTACTACATCACCAGTTGCTCATTAAACTTTATTTACTATATCACCAAGTACTCATTTAACTTTATTTACTACATCACCATGTACTCATTAAACTTTATTTACTACATCACCAGGTACTCATTTAACTTTATTTACTACATCACCAAGTACTCATTTAACTTTATTTACTACATCACCAGGTACTCATTTAACTTTGTTTACTACATCACCAGGTACTCATTAAACTTTATTTACTACATCACCAGGTACTCATTTAACTTTATTTACTACATCATCAGGTACTCATTAAACTTTATTTACTACATCTCTAAGTACTCATTTAACTTTATTTACTACATCACCAGGTACTCATTAAACTTTATTTACTACATCACCAGGTACTCATTTAACTTTGTTTACTACATCACCATGTACTCATTAAACTTTATTTACTACATCACCAGGTACTCATTTAACTTTATTTACTACATCACCAGTTGCTCATTAAACTTTATTTACTACGTCACCAGGTACTCATTTAACTTTGTTTACTACATCACCAGGTACTCATTAAACTTTATTTACTACGTCACCAGGTACTCATTAAACTTTATTTACTACGTCACCAGGTACTCATTAAACTTTATTTACTACATCACCAGGTACTTATTAAACTTTATTTACTACGTCACCAGGTACTTGTTGAACTTTATTTAATACGTCATCAGGTACTCATTAACTTTATTTACTACGTCACCAGGTACTCATTGAACTTTATTTAATACGTCATCAGGCACTCATTAACTTTATTTACTACGTCACCAGGTACTCATTGAACTTTATTTACTACATCACCATGTTCTCATTAAACCTTATTTACTACATCACCAGGTACTCATTTAACTATATTTACTACATCACCAGGTACTCATTAAACTTTATTTACTACGTCACCAGGTACTCATTAAACTTTATTTACTACATCACCAGGTACTCATTAAACTTTATTTACTACGTCACCAGGTACTCATTGAACTTTATTTAATACGTCATCAGGTACTCATTTAACTTTATTTACTATATCACCAATTGTCCATTAAAATTTATTTACTACATCACCAAGTACTCATTTAACTTCATTTAATACATCATCAGGTACTCATTAACTTTATTTAATACGTCATCAGGTACTCATTTACTTTATTTACTACGTCATCAGGTACTCATTAAACTTTATTTACTACGTCACCAGGTACTCATTAAACTTTATTTACTACATCACCATGTTCTCATTAAACCTTATTTACTACATCACCAGGTACTCATTTAACTATATTTACTACATCACCAGGTACTCATTAAACTTTATTTACTACGTCACCAGGTACTCATTAAACTTTATTTACTACATCACCAGGTACTCATTAAACTTTATTTACTACGTCACCAGGTACTCATTGAACTTCATTTAATACGTCATCAGGTACTCATTAAACTTTATTTACTATATCACCAATTGTCCATTAAAATTTATTTACTACATCACCAAGTACTCATTTAACTTCATTTAATACATCATCAGGTACTCATTAACTTTATTTAATACGTCATCAGGTACTCATTTACTTTATTTACTACGTCATCAGGTACTCATTAAACTTTATTTACTACGTCACCAGGTACTCATTAAACTTTATTTACTACATCACCAGGTGCTCATTAAACTTTATTTACTACATCACCAGTTGCTCATTTAACTTTATTTACTACGTCACCAGGTACTCATTAAACTTTATTTACTACGTCACCAGGTACTCATTAAACTTTATTTACTACGTCACCAGGTACTCATTAAACTTTATTTACTACATCACCAGGTACTCATTAAACTTTATTTACTACGTCACCAGGTACTCATTAAACTTTATTTACTACATCACCAGGTACTCATTAAACTTTATTTACTACGTCACCAGGTACTCATTGAACTTTATTTAATACGTCATCAGGTACTCATTTAACTTTATTTACTATATCACCAATTGTCCATTAAAATTTATTTACTACATCACCAAGTACTCATTTAACTTCATTTAATACATCATCAGGTACTCATTAACTTTATTTAATACGTCATCAGGTACTCATTTACTTTATTTACTACGTCATCAGGTACTCATTAAACTTTATTTACTACGTCACCAGGTACTCATTAAACTTTATTTACTACATCACCATGTTCTCATTAAACCTTATTTACTACATCACCAGGTACTCATTTAACTATATTTACTACATCACCAGGTACTCATTAAACTTTATTTACTACGTCACCAGGTACTCATTAAACTTTATTTACTACATCACCAGGTACTCATTAAACTTTATTTACTACGTCACCAGGTACTCATTGAACTTCATTTAATACGTCATCAGGTACTCATTAAACTTTATTTACTATATCACCAATTGTCCATTAAAATTTATTTACTACATCACCAAGTACTCATTTAACTTCATTTAATACATCATCAGGTACTCATTAACTTTATTTAATACGTCATCAGGTACTCATTTACTTTATTTACTACGTCATCAGGTACTCATTAAACTTTATTTACTACGTCACCAGGTACTCATTAAACTTTATTTACTACATCACCAGGTGCTCATTAAACTTTATTTACTACATCACCAGTTGCTCATTTAACTTTATTTACTACGTCACCAGGTACTCATTAAACTTTATTTACTACGTCACCAGGTACTCATTAAACTTTATTTACTACATCACCAAGTACTCATTTAACTTTATTTACTACATCACCAGGTACTCATTTAACTTTATTTACTACATCACCAGGTACTCATTTAATTTTGATTATTACATCATCAGGTACTCAAACCTCATTTACTATGTCACCAGGTACTCATTTAACTTTATTTACTACATCACCAGTTGCTCATTAAACTTTATTTACTACGTCATCAGGTACTCATTTAACTTTATTTACTACATCACCAGGTACTCGTTTAACTTTATTTAATACATTACCAAGTACTCATTTAACTTTATTTAATACGTCATCAGGTACTCATTAACTTTATTTAATACGTCATCAGGTATTCATTAACTTTATTTACTACATCACCAGGTATTCATTAAACTTTATTTACTACGTCACCAGGTACTCATTAAACTTTATTTACTACATCACCAGTTGCTCATTAGCTTTATTTACTACGTTACCAGGTAGTCATTGAACTTTATTTATGACATCACCAGGTACTCATTAAACTTTATTTACTACATCACCAGGTACTCATTTAATTTTGATTATTACATCATCAGGTACTCAAACCTCATTTACTATGTCACCAGGTACTCATTAAACTTTATTTACTACATCACCAGGTACTCATTTATCTTTATTTACTATGTCACCAGTTGCTCATTAAACTTTATTTACTACATCACCAAGTACTCATTTAACTTTATTTAATACGTCATCAGGTAGTCATTAACTTTATTTAATACGTCATCAGGTATTCATTAACTTTATTTACTACGTCACCAGGTACTCATTTAACTATATTTACTATATCACCAGTTGCTCATTAAACTTTATTTACTACATCACCAGGTACTCATTTAACTTTATTTACTACATCACCAAGTACTCATTTAACTTCATTTAATACATCATCAGGTACTCATTGAACTTTATTTAATACGTTATCAGGTACTCATTGAACTTTATTTACTACATCACCAGGTACTCATTAAACTTTATTTACTACATCACCAGGTACTCATTAAACTTTATTTACTACATCACCAGGTACTCATTTAATTTTGATTATTACATCATCAGGTACTCAAACCTCATTTACTATGTCACCAGGTACTCATTAAACTTTATTTACTACATCACCAGGTACTCATTTAACTTTGTTAACTACATCACCAGGTACTTATTAAACTTTATTTACTATGTCACCAGGTACTCATTAAACTTTATTTACTACGTCACCAGGTACTCGTTGAACTTTATTTAATACGTCATCAGGTACTCATTAACTTTATTTATTACGTCACCAGGTACTCATTGAACTTTATTTACTACATCACCAGGTACTCATTAAACTTTATTTAATACATCACCAAGTACTCATTTAATTTTGATTATTACATCATCAGTTACTCAAACCTCATTTACTATGTCACCAGGTACTCATTTAACTTTATTTACTACATCACCAGGTACTCATTTAACTTTATTTAATACATCACCAAGTACTCATTAACTTTATTTAATACGTCATCAGGTATTCATTAACTTTATTTACTACATCACCAGGTATTCATTTAACTTTATTTAATACGTCATCAGGTACTCATTAACTTTATTTACTACGTCACCAAGTGCCCATTAAACTTTATTTACTACGTCATCAGGTGTTCATTAAACTTTATTTACTACATCACCAAGTACTCATTTAACTTTATTTAATACGTCACCAGGTACTCATTTAACTTTATTTACTACATCACCAGGTACTCTTTTAATTTTGATTTTTACATCATCAGGTACTCAAACCTCATTTACTATGTCACCAGGTACTCATTAAACTTTATTTACTACATCACCACTTGCTCATTAAACTTTATTTACTACATCACCAAGTACTCATTTAACTTCATTCAATACATCATCAGGTACTCATTAACTTTATTTAATACGTCCTCAGGTACTCATTTACTTTATTTACTACATCACCAGGTACTCATTTAACTTTATGTAATACGTCATCAGGTACTCATTAACTTCATTTACTACGTCACCAAGTGCCCATTAAACTTTATTTACTACGTCATCAGGTGCTCATTAAACTTTATTTACTACAACACCAAGTACTCATTTAACTTTATTTAATACGTCATCAGGTACTCATTAAACTTTATTTACTACGTCACCAGGTACTCATTAAACTTTATTTACTACATCACCAGGTACTCATTAAACTTTATTTACTACATCACCAGGTACTCATTTAACTTTATTTACTACATCACCAGGTACTCATTTAATTTTATTTACTACATCACTGGGTACTCATTTAACTTTATTTACTACAACACCAAGTACTCATTAAACTCTATTTAATACGTCATCAGGTACTCATTTACTTTATTTACTACGTCATCAGGTACTCATTAAACTTTATTTACTACGTCACCAGGTACTCATTAAACTTTATTTACTACATCACCAGGTGCTCATTAAACTTTATTTACTACGTCACCAGGTACTCATTAAACTTTATTTACTACATCACCAGGTACTCATTTAACTTTATTTACTACTTCACCAGGTGCTCATTAAACTTTATTTACTACATCACCAGGTACTCATTTAACTTTATTTACTACATCACCAGGTACTCATTAAACTTCATTTACTACATCACCAGGTACTCATTAAACTTTATTTACTACGTCACTATGTACTCATTAAACTTTATTTACTACATCACCAGGTGCTCATTAAACTTTATTTACTACGTCACCAGGTACTCATTAAACTTTATTTACTACATCACCAGGTACTCATTTAACTTTATTTACTACGTCACCAGGTACTCATTAAACTTTATTTACTACATCACCAGGTACTCATTTAACTTTATTTACTACATCACCAGGTACTCATTAAACTTCATTTACTACATCACCAGGTACTCATTAAACTTTATTTACTACGTCACCAGGTACTCATTAAACTTTATTTACTACATCACCAGGTACTCATTTAACTTTATTTACTACTTCACCAGGTACTCATTAAACTTTATTTACTACGTCACCAGGTACTCATTAAACTTTATTTACTACATCACCAGGTACTCATTAAACTTTATTTACTAAGTCACCAGGTACTCATTAAACTTTATTTACTACGTCACCAGGTACTCATTAAACTTTATTTACTACATCACCAGGTACTCATTTAACTTTGTTTACTACATCACCAGGTACTCATTAAACTTTATTTACTACGTCACCAGGTACTCATTAAACTTTATTTATTACATCACCAGGTACTCATTAAACTTTATTTACTACATCACCAAGTACTCATTTAACTTCATTTAATACATCATTAGGTACTCATTAAAGTTCATTTAATACGTCATCAGGTACTCATTTACTTTATTTACTACGTCATCAGGTACTCATTAAACTTTATTTACTACGTCACCAGATACTCATTAAACTTTATTTACTACGTCACCAGGTGCTCATTAAACTTTATTTACTACGTCACCAGGTACTCATTAAACTTTATTTACTACATCACCAGGTACTCATTTAACTTTATTTACTACGTCACCAGGTACTCATTAAACTTTATTTACTACATCACCAGGTACTCATTTAACTTTATTTACTACATCACCAGGTACTCATTAAACTTTATTTACTACATCACCAGTTGCTCATTAAACTTTATTTACTACGTCACCAGGTACTCCTTAAATTTTATTTATTACATCACCAGGTACTCATTAAACTTTATTTACTACATCATCAAGTACTCATTTAACTTCATTTAATACATCATTAGGTACTCATTAACTTTATTTGATACGTCATCAGGTACTCATTTACTTTATTTACTACGTCATCAGGTACTCATTAAACTTTATTTACTACGTCACCAGGTACTCATTAAACTTTATTTACTACATCACCAGTTGCTCATTAAACTTTATTTACTACGTCATCATGTACTCATTAAATTTTATTTACTACATCACCAAGTACTCATTAAACTTTATTTACTACATCACCAGGTACTCATTTAACTTTATTTACTACATCACCAGGTACTCATTAAACTTTATTTACTACGTCACCAGGTACTCATTAAACTTTATTTACTACGTCACCAGGTACTCATTAAACTTTATTTACTACGTCACCATGTACTCATTAAACTTTATTTACTACATCACCAGGTCCTCATTTAACTTTATTTACTACATCACCAGTTGCTCATTAAACTTTTTTTACTACGTCATCAGGTACTCATTTAACTTTATTTACTACATCACCAGGTACTCTTTTAATTTTGATTATTACATCATTAGGT
This sequence comes from Epinephelus lanceolatus, assembly GCF_041903045.1. NCBI lineage: Eukaryota > Metazoa > Chordata > Actinopteri > Perciformes > Serranidae > Epinephelus > Epinephelus lanceolatus. The sequence goes on from NC_135742.1 coordinate 494,341, forward strand.
ACTCAAACCTCATTTACTACGTCACCATGTACTCATTTGACTTTATTTACTACATCACCAGGTGCTCATTGAACTTTATTTAACTTTATTTACTACATCATTAGGTACTCATTTAATTTTGATTATTACATCATCAGGTACTCATTAAACTTTATTTACTACGTCACTAGGTACTCATTAAACTTTATTTACTATGTCATTAGATACTCATTTAACTTCATTTACTACATCATCAGATACTCAAACCTCATTTACTACGTCACCAGATACTCATTTAATTTTGATTATTACATTTTCAGGTACTCATCAAACTTAATTTACTACGTCATCAGGTACTAAACTTCTGCTTTCCTCCTCTTCCTTCTCGTCTCTCAGAGACTTCCTCCCTCGTGGTTCTGGTATTGTCACTCGACGCCCCCTGGTGCTGCAGCTCATCAACTGTCCAACAGGTGAGACTTTAAACAGGTTTAATTATATGATGTCATGTTTATTCTGTGACCATGAACCTGGTCATGTGACAGATCATGTGACTGATGATGTGATGTGTGTGGATCAGAGTACGCAGAGTTCCTGCACTGTAAAGGGAAGAAGTTCACTGACTTTGATGAAGTTCGTCAAGAGATCGAAGCTGAAACTGATCGAGTCACCGGACAGAACAAAGGAATCAGTCCAGTCCCCATAAACCTGCGAGTCTACTCCCCCAACGGTAACACATACACACACGATCACACATACACACTCTTCATGTGTACATGTGGAGGTTTGTATGTGAAGCAGTCATATAACCTGCTTTGTGTTTGTGATGTCAGTGTTGAACCTTACTCTGGTGGATCTTCCCGGGATGACGAAGGTACCGGTCGGCGACCAGCCGGCCGACATCGAGCACCAGATCAGAGACATGCTCATGCAGTTTGTCACCAAGGACAATTGCCTCCTGTTGGCTGTTTCCCCCGCCAACTCTGACCTCGCCAACTCCGACGCTCTCAAAATCGCCAAGGAAGTAGACCCACAAGGTGAGAGTCCTCTATATCTCCTACACCTCCCACACCTCCTAGACCTCCTACACCTTTAACACTTCATACATCCTCTACATCTCATACACTCTCTGCCCTTAACATGTTTGTCTGTGTTTCCGTCCATGCTTGTAATGATGTTGGTGGTTTAAATGAAGTCTTTTGAATGTGTGTGTTCAGGTCTGAGGACCATCGGTGTGATCACCAAACTGGATCTGATGGATGAAGGAACCGATGCCAGAGACATTCTGGAGAACAAACTGCTCCCACTGCGCCGAGGTAAGATGGAAACCTTTTAAAAAGCAGCAATATGAAATGTTCTTCACCATTACTGAAACGTGAAAAGGTGCTGATGAGACAGGAAACAGTCAGAAACAGGAAACAAACAAGAAACAGTCAGAAACAGGAAACAGAAACAGGAAACAGTCAGAAACAGAAAACAGTCAGAACTCCAGAAACACTTCATTATAAAACATAAATCTGGACGTGATCAGCAGAGCAGTGAGAGTCAGTGATGATGAATGAGAGTGGACCCAGGATTGAACCCTGAGAAACTCCACTGGTCAGACTACATAAACAGAAAGATATCACCACCTGTTCTAAATCAGTGATGAAGGTAGATTCATCTCCAGGTAACCATAGCAACAGTGCTGCAGTAGAGACAGTCATGGACTCCCAGGTGTCCTCACAGAAACGATGAGACACTCTGACCTGTCTCAGGTTACATTGGGGTGGTGAACCGCAGTCAGAAGGACATCGATGGGAGGAAAGACATAAACGCAGCTCTGCAGGCCGAGAGGAAATTCTTCTTGTCGCACCCGTCATACCGACACCTGGCTGACCGCATGGGCACTGCCTACCTGCAGAAAATCCTCAACCAGGTACCTGAACAAATCATGTGGCTCGTGTTTCCTACCTGTGTCTCTGTGGGTCAGAACACTGAGATGAAATATATGGTCAGTGATAATCTGTTCTCTGCTCCCTCTGCAACCATAGTAACAGATTATTTCTCTGTTCCCCTAGCAACTGACCAACCACATCCGGGACACTTTGCCGGCGTTACGCAGCAAGCTTCAGAGCCAGCTGCTGTCCATCGAGAAGGAGGTGGAGGAGTACAAGAACTTCAGACCGGACGACCCGAGCCGCAAGACCAAGGCCCTGTTGCAGTCTGTACTACACACTCATATTACACACTCATACTACACACTGATACGTACTGACACGTGTGTGTGTGTGTCAGGATGGTGCAGCAGTTCGCTGTGGACTTCGAGAAGCGGATCGAAGGATCTGGAGATCAGGTCGACACCTACGAGCTGTCAGGAGGAGCCAAGATCAACCGAATCTTCCATGAACGCTTCCCCTTCGAACTGGTCAAGGTAACACACACACACACACACACACAGATGTGAGGGACGGCTGTGCTGTGTTGACTCAGAAATATCAGACAGGATATGATCCAGCCCGTGTGCACAGCAGCAGGAAGTTGGACATATCAGGTGTTTTCAAAGTGAACAGTGACTCCTGACAGGAAGTCACTGTTCACTTTGAGGAGCTCCCCGTCAGAATGACACACCTGTTTGTATTCATACAGCTGACAGGAACACTGACATGACATCTTGTACACCGCCGCCGGTGGCTTGTGTAGCAATATCACCTCACCTTTGACGAGGCAAAATCTCATTGTATTTCCTCTGTCACATCTCTGCTCAGTGAAGCCTGGACGTCACCGTCACTCCATGTCAATTCAATCAATTTCATTTATAAAGCCCAATATCACAAATCACAATTTGCCTCACAGGGCTTTACAGCATACGACATCCCTCTGTCCTTATGACCCTCACAGCTGATCAGGAAAAACTCCCCAAAAAACTCTTTAACGGGGAAAAAAAAATGGTAGAAACCTCAGGAAGAGCAACTGAGGAGGGATCCCTCTTCCAGGACGGAGAGACGTGCAATAGATGTCGTACAGAACAGATCAGCATAATAAATTAACAGTAATCCGTATGACACAATGAGACAGAGAGAGAGAGAGAGAGAGAGAGAGAGATGCAGGACAGACGGTAATGACAGTAGCTTACAACAACATTAATGAAAGTAATAATATTATAGTTCTGGCTACTGTGGTACAATATGTTGAAAGTATGTATTAATATCTGACAGTATACATGTGTGACAATAATCATATGTGTATAATAACAGTAGAAGTATGACTAATGACTAATGATGGCAGCAGCAGCAGGAGGCATCTGGCAGGACCACGGCAGCAGCACAACCACACACGTCACGCTGTCCAGGCACCGCTGTGATATGAGTTAATCTGAGAGACAGTGGAGCACAAAGGCTCCGGAGAAGAAGCCGAGTTAGTGACATCCAGAATGGCCGAGTTAGCAAGATGCAGTAATAGAATACGAGAGAGAGAGAGAAGGAGAGAAGGTGCCCGGTGTATTATAGGGGGGTCCTCCGGCAGACTAGGCCTAAGTCAGCCTAACTAGGGGCTGGTACAGGGCAAGCCTGAGCCAGCCCTAACTATGAGCTTTATCAAAGAGGAAAGTCTTAAGTCTAGTCTTAAATGTGGAGACGGTGTCTGCCTCCCGGACCGTAACAGGAAGATGATTCCACAGGAGAGGAGCCTGATAGCTGAAGGCTCTGGCTCCTGATCTACTTTTGGAGACTTTAGGGACCACGAGTAACCCTGCGTTCTCAGAGCGCAGTGTTCTGGTGGGATAATATGGCACTATGAGCTCTCTAAGATATGATGGAGCTTGACCATTTAGAACTTTATAAGTTAACAGTAGGATTTTAAATTCAATTCTGGATTTTACAGGGAGCCAGTGCAGAGAAGCTAAAACAGGAGACATATGATCTCGTTTCTTAGTTCCTGTTAGTACACGTGCTGCTGCATTCTGAATTAGCTGGAGAGTTTTTAAGGACTTACTAGAGCTACCTGATAATAGAGAGTTACAGTAATCCAGCCTAGAGATAACAAAAGCGTGGACCAATTTTTCTGCATCTTTTCGGGTCAGGATAGGCCTAATTTTCACAATATTACGCAGATGAAAAAATGCAGTCCGTGAGGTTTGTTTTAAATGAGAATTAAAAGACAAATCTTGATCAAATATTACTCCGAGGTTTCTTACGGTAGTGCTAGAGGCCAGAGCAATGCCATCTAGAGAAACTATGTCATCAGATAAAGAGTCTCTGAGTTGTTTGGGGCCAAGAACAATAACTTCAGTTTTGTCTGAATTTAACATCAGGAAATTGGTGCTCATCCAAGTTTTTATGTCTTTAAGGCAGTTATGGAGTTTAGTTAATTGATTACTTTCTTCTGGCTTCATCGATAAATACAACTGAGTATCATCCGCATAACAATGGAAATTTATAGAGTGATTTCTAATGATGTTACCTAAAGGAAGCATATATAGAGTAAATAGGATTGGTCCGAGCAGAGAACCTTGCGGAACTCCAAAACAAACTTTAGTACGTAAGGATGATTCATTATCAATGTGAACAAACTGAAAACGATCAGATAAATAAGATTTAAACCAGCTTAGTGCTGAACCTTTTAGGCCAATTAAGTGATCCAGTTTCTGTAGCAGAATTTGATGGTCAGTAGTGTGAAACGCTGCACTAAGATCGAATAAAACAATTACAGAGACGAGTCCTTTGTCTGAAGCAATCAGAAGGTCATTTGTAATTTTAACTAGTGCTGTCTCAGTGCTATGATGCACTCTAAATCCTGACTGAAATTCCTCAAATAAATTATTATCCTGGAGAAAATCACACAGCTGGTCTGCGACTACTTTCTCAAGGATCTTTGACATAAAGGGAAGATTAGATATTGGTCTATAGTTGGCTAACATCTCTGGATCCAGGGTGGGCTTTTTTAGGAGAGGGTTAATTACAGCTACCTTAAAAGACTGTGGTACATAGCCTGTTAATAAGGATATATTGATCATATCTAATATATGAGTGTTAACTAAAGGAAAGACCTCCTTAAGTAGCCTAGTTGGGATGGGGTCTAAGAGACACGTTGATGATTTAGATGAAGAAATCACTGCGGTCAATTCTTGAAGAGAAATTGGGGAGAAGCAATCTAAATATATATTAGGTCTTACAGCTGTGTTTGAGGTTAGATAGGTACTATCTGAGGACAGGAGGTCATGAATTTTGCCTCTAATAGTTAGAATTTTGTCATTAAAAAAGCTCATAAGATCATTACTGCTAAGGGCTAAAGGAATACAAGGCTCATGTGTCTCGTATTGCTTTTAGTTTTTTGTTTCCGTTTTGTGCCATCTGTTGTCCTAACAGGGTTTCAAAAACGGCAGTTGTGGGTGCTGCATTGGGTCATGTGTGTGATCAATCAACATGCTCTGATGTCATCCAGGTTGATCATGTGCAGACAGAGTATGTCCTCTGAACCAGGAGCTAAATAACTGTGTTCTCAGATCCACAGTTGTTCCACTTCTGCAGTGAGGTTTCTTAGAACAATGGAAAAGTTCCTCTGGTCTGAAAGCACCGGTCTTGTTTCCATGGAGACGATCTGTCCACCCCAAAACAGAAGTAAATGTTATCAGTGATGAGCAGCTCTGTCTCTTGTCTGTTGGTAACAGAACATCTGATGGTAGACGGTTCAAAGTCGTGGACCTGCTGCAGGGGGCAGTCTGAGTCTGGGGGAATGTTAGTAACCACTCCTAGTAGGGCTGAGCGGTATTCGCAGTGACGGTAACTTACCGCAGTAAACATGAGCTGCGGTACTGCTTTTGTGGTTACCTTCATACTGCAGTACTCCGGCTACGGTGGCAGAACGGGGCACGGCGGCTGGCCTGCCTGCCTGCCTGCCTCACGCACCTCCCTAGCTCAAGATGGAGGTGGCCTGGCCGACCGCCCCAAACCCAGGCCCACGGGAGAAGGTCTCTTCCTCATCCTGGTGATGGGCACATCTGGGTGATGTTAAACGTGTGTTAGCATGTTGGTAGTGTTTCCATTCACAGCCCCAACACACCGTCCTCTTCTTCTACACAGCTCTGTCTCTGTTGGTGTTGTAGCTGAGCAGGAACCTGTGGTCAGGTCTTCAAGCTCCGCCCTTTCATGTGTTGTCACCATGGTGTGACTGACTCACAGCCAATCAGCTTGTTGTGCTAACCTTAGCACATGTTGCTAATGGTGCACGCCGAAAAGTTTCAGGACAGAGTTTAGGTTCAACGTCACGTTTCCCGTGTGCAGCAGACTGTGACACCTCTGATGGTGACAGCTTAAGACGAATACACAAACAGTTACAGCCTGATGTGTTCAAACTGTCAGAGTGACTGTGTCACACGCCACCGCCAAACTCCACCCACATGTGGCGGGTACAGATATTGGGTCCTGGTAATGTGTTGTAAAGGTGACGACCAAAAATCAGCAAGTTTAACCTGTGTGTGTGTGTGTGTGTGTGTGTGTGCAGTTGGAGAGTGATGAGAAGACTCTTCGTAAAGAGATCAGCTACGCTATCAAGAACATCCACGGCATCAGGTGAGTGTCAGTCACAGTGTGTTCAGTTGTGCGCTACGTGTGTGTGTGTGTGTGTGTGTGTGTATGTATGTGTGTGTGTGTGTGTGTTCAGGTACCTGAGTGTGATGCCACCTGTGCTCTCTGTCCAGGACGGGTCTGTTCACACCCGACATGGCGTTTGAGACAATCGTGAAGCGTCTGATCGCTCAGATCAAAGAGCCATGTCAGAAATGTGTCGACCTGGTGATCAACGAGCTCGTCAACACCGTCAGGCAGTGCACTCAGAAGGTACCTCGACTAGAGTTTGGAAGTGTTGAGGGAAAATGGCCGACATGGTGTCCTCTATCAGGACATAATGGACTCTGTGGTAAACATTATGTCTTGATGATGACACCATGTCGGCCATTTTCTCTCTCACACCTCAGTCACCTATCAGACAAATTAAAATTCATTTATATTTTGACATTTTCTTCAGTTAAATCTAAAGTTCATTACCTGTTAACAGCTGAGGCTCTGACTAAGACCTGGAACAGTCATTTCCATCCCATAAGGTTCTCATGTACTTAAAAAATTGTTACAGGAAGTAGGACAAACCTCAGATAAACAGGAGACATATTTGAAGTCCAATCAGCTGTTAGCCTGAAAGCTAAATTCATGCTAACAAGATTCACAGTCAGAAACAAATGTTTAACAACAGGAGGACACGTGTCCCTGTCCCCAAATTAGTGTCAACATTTTAACAAACTATACGTCATCTGTAACGTTACTGAGGATGATGTCCTGAAACACCGAGGTCAACAGCCAGTGAGATGTGAGCTGACCTCTGGTGTCATACAGAGTATCAGTAAGTTCAGAGGGACAGTGTCCATCCTGTGGTGTCCAGAGGGACAGCATCCGCCCTGTGGTGTCCAGAGGGACAGCATCCACCCTGTGGTGTCCAGAGGGACAGAGGGACAGCATCCACCCTGTGGTGTCCAGAGGGACAGCATCCACCCTGTGGTGTCCAGAGGGACAGAGGGACAGCATCCACCCTGTGGTGTCCAGAGGGACAGTATCCATCCTGTGGTGTCCAGAGGGACAGAGGGACAGCATCCACCCTGTGGTGTCCAGAGGGACAGTATCCATCCTGTGGTGTCCAGAGGGACAGCATCCACCCTGTGGTGTCCAGAGGGACAGCATCCACCCTGTGGTGTCCAGAGGGACAGAGGGACAGCATCCACCCTGTGGTGTCCAGAGGGACAGAGGGACAGCGTCCACCCTGTGGTGTCCAGAGGGACAGAGGGACAGCATCCACCCTGTGGTGTCCAGAGGGACAGCATCCACCCTGTGGTGTCCAGAGGGACAGCGTCCATCCTGTGGTGTCCAGAGGGACAGAGGGACAGCATCCACCCTGTGGTGTCCAGAGGGACAGAGGGACAGCGTCCACCCTGTGGTGTCCAGAGGGACAGAGGGACAGCATCCACCCTGTGGTGTCCAGAGGGACAGCATCCACCCTGTGGTGTCCAGAGGGACAGCGTCCATCCTGTGGTGTCCAGAGGGACAGAGGGACAGCGTCCATCCTGTGGTGTCCAGAGGGACAGAGGGACAGCGTCCATCCTGTGGTGTCCAGAGGGACAGCGTCCACCCTGTGGTGTCCAGAGGGACAGCGTCCACCCTGTGGTGTCCAGAGGGACAGAGGGACAGCGTCCACCCTGTGGTGTCCAGAGGGACAGCGTCCATCCTGTGGTGTCCAGAGGGACAGTGTCCTTCTTACAGTCTTAGTGCATTAACATCAAACAGCTGATCTCCTCAGTAGGTGTCCATCATCAAGTTTTAATGGACACCCTGCAGCCAATCAGAATTAAATATTCACTCAGACCACAGTGTAATGTTTATTTATCTGCTGATCATGTGATGATGTCATGATGATGATGATGTCATGATGATGTATTTCCTGTGCAGCTGGCTCAGTTTCCGATGCTCAGAGAGGAGATGGAGAGAATCGTCACCCAGCACATCAGAGACAGAGAGAGTCGCGCCAAAGACCAGGTCTGTCTGTGTGTCTGTCTGTCTGTGTGTCTGTCTGTGTGTCTGTCTGTGTGTCTGTCTGTCTGTGTGTCTGTCTGTGTGTCTGTCTGTGTGTCTGTCTGTCTGTGTGTCTGTCTGTGTGTCTGTCTGTGTGTCTGTCTGTCTGTGTGTCTGTCTGTGTGTGTCTGTGTGTCTGTCTGTGTGTCTGTCTGTGTGTCTGTCTGTGTGTCTGTCTGTCTGTGTGTGTCTGTGTGTCTGTCTGTGTGTCTGTCTGTGTGTCTGTCTGTCTGTGTGTCTGTCTGTGTGTCTGTCTGTGTGTCTGTCTGTCTGTGTGTCTGTCTGTGTGTGTCTGTGTGTCTGTCTGTCTGTGTGTCTGTGTGTCTGTCTGTGTGTCTGTCTGTCTGTGTGTCTGTCTGTGTGTCTGTCTGTGTGTCTGTGTGTCTGTCTGTCTGTGTGTCTGTCTGTCTGACAGAATCATTTCATAACTCAGATACTATCAACAGGTCAGATAGTGATATTCAGATGATGATGATGATGAAGAGGAGGAGACAGAGGGAGGATAGCTCCGCCCGTTCATGCAGCTGCAGGAGGAAGTGATGTCAGTCAGACAGGTGACTCCAGAGGAGGAAATGTGTCAAAGGTATCAGAGGCCTTCAGACGTGTCCTAACAGGAAGTGAGCGTCACGTCATCACGTGTCATTAGATCTTCTCTTTCATGTAAACTGACCAATCAGCTGTGGCCTGTGTGTGACCAATGAGAACATGCACATAACACACATGTACTATTCATACGGACAGCAGAGCGACCACAGGTAACTTGTTCTGCGTCAGACCTCCAGTTTGATTGGACGACATCAGTGTCTGTGTCCAAAATCACTTCCTCCTCACTCCACAGTCCACCATCCTGTAGTTATGTCAGAGTGTATAGTGGACTCAGTATCCCACAATGCAAAGGTTATCACATGACTGACAGTAAAACACACTTCCACAGGAAATGACATCATCAGTAGAACAGGCTGATACCAGCTACTCTCAGCAACCAAACATGTGATGTCACAACCAAACGTGATGTCACAACCAAACATGTGATGTCACAACCAAACATCTGACGTCACAACCAAACGTCTGATGTCACAACCAAACATCTGATGTCACAACCAAACATGTGACGTCACAACCAAACATGTGATGTCACAACCAAACATGTGATGTCACAACCAAACGTCTGATGTCACAACCAAACATCTGATGTCACCTGTTCTGTCTCCAGGTGATGCTGCTGATCGACATCGAGCTGGCGTACATTAACACCAACCATGATGACTTCATCGGCTTCGCCAAGTAAGACACTAACTACACACTGTTCTCCACCTGTTAGAGACAACCACTGACATACTGACCACCTGTGCCCCTGTCTGTGCCCCTGTCTGTGCCCCTGTCTGTGCCCCTGTCTGTCCCCTTGTCTGTGCCCCCGTCTGTGCCCCCGTCTATGCCCCTGTCTGTGCCCCCGTCTGTGCCCCCGTCTGTGCCCCCGTCTGTGCCCCTGTCTGTGCCCCCGTCTGTGCCCCCGTCTGTGCCCCTGTCTGTGCCCCCGTCTGTGCCCCTGTCTGTGCCCCTGTCTGTCCCCCTGTCTGTCCCCCTGTCTGTGCCCCCGTCTGTGCCCCTGTCTGTGCCCCTGTCTGTGCCCCTGTCTGTGCCCCTGTCTGTGCCCCTGTCTGTGCCCCTGTCTGTCCCCCTGTCTGTCCCCCTGTCTGTGCCCCCGTCTGTGCCCCCGTCTGTGCCCCCGTCTGTGCCCCTGTCTGTGCCCCTGTCTGTGCCCCCGTCTGTGCCCCTGTCTGTGCCCCTGTCTGTGCCCCTGTCTGTGCTCCCGTCTGTGCCCCTGTCTGTGCCCCTGTCTGTGCCCCTGTCTGTGCCCCTGTCTGTGCCCCCGTCTGTGCCCCCGTCTGTGCCCCTGTCTGTGCCCCTGTCTGTGCCCCCGTCTGTGCCCCCGTCTGTGCCCCTGTCTATGCCCCCGTCTGTGCCCCCGTCTGTGCCCCTGTCTGTGCCCCTGTCTGTGCCCCTGTCTGTGCCCCTGTCTGTGCCCCTGTCTGTGCCCCCGTCTGTGCCCCTGTCTGTGCCCCTGTCTGTGCCCCCGTCTGTGCCCCTGTCTGTGCCCCTGTCTGTGCCCCCGTCTGTGCCCCTGTCTATGCCCCCGTCTGTGCCCCCGTCTGTGCCCCTGTCTGTGCCCCCGTCTGTGCCCCCGTCTGTGCCCCTGTCTGTGCCCCCGTCTGTGCCCCTGTCTGTGCCCCCGTCTGTGCCCCTGTCTGTGTCCCTGTCTGTGCCCCTGTCTGTCCCCCTGTCTGTCCCCCTGTCTGTGCCCCCGTCTGTGCCCCTGTCTGTGCCCCTGTCTGTGCCCCTGTCTGTGCCCCTGTCTGTCCCCCTGTCTGTGCCCCCGTCTGTGCCCCTGTCTGTGCCCCTGTCTGTGCCCCTGTCTGTCCCTCAGCGCCCAGCAGAAGAGCAGTCAGATGAGTAAGAAGAAGGCGGCAGGAAACCAGGTGGGTGTGGTCATGTGACCTGATGGTGTGGTCATGTGACCTGATAGAGGAGAAGCCACTTTGTGTTTTTTCGTCTCTCCGTCTCACCATCTCTCTCTCTCCCTCTCTCCCTCTCTCTCTCTCTCTCTCTCTCTGTGTCCGCTTCTGTTGCCGTGGCAACCAGGATGAGATCATGGTGAGTTCCTCACACAGCGTGTGACTGACTAGCAACGACCAATCACAACGCAGTAGTGTGACCTTTGAGGCTCAAGTGTTTCCTCCATAGTTACTGCTGATTATCACTGATGATGTCATCACCCACCACCTGTGTGTGTGTGTGTGTGTGTGTGTGTGTGTGTGTGTGTGTGCGCGCGTGCACAGGTGATCCGTAAAGGCTGGCTGACCATCAACAATATCAGCATCATGAAGGGCGGAGCTAAAGAGTACTGGTTTGTCCTGACAGCTGAGACGCTGTGCTGGTACAAAGATGATGAGGTAAAACACACACACACACACACACACACACACACACACACAGTCAAAGTATTCAGAGTATAAACAGTGTGTAGGTGTGGGTCACTCTGTTGAGGTGTTAGTGTTAAACAGTGTTATTATTAGTATTACTGACGTTGTTGTTGTTGTTGTTGTTGTGATGTCACAGGAGAAGGAGAAGAAGTACATGCTCCCTGTGGACAACCTGAAACTCAAAGACATCGAGAAAAGCTTCATGTCCAGCAAACACATCTTCGCCCTGTTCAACACCGAGCACAGGTGTGTGTGTGTGTGTGTGTGTGTGTGTGTGTCACTGAGTTTGTGTGTGTGTGTTGATGTGTGTGTCGGTGTGTGTCGGTGTGTGTTTGAGTGTGTATGCATTGGTGCAACCTGTATGCAAGGACATTTTACTGATCTTTGTATTGACCTTATGAGGACATTACTGATTGTGAGGACAGTGATGTCGTCGCAGGTCAAATACAGTAAAAGCACTGATCAAGTCAAGAAGCGTCCATGTTTTCAGACATGGATGAAAACTGTGAGAGATACCTGACTGGTGGGCGGAGTCATACAACCACAGGGCAGTTATTGTATTTTGATGATGTCAGAGCAGTCACCTGATCAATGATCTGACCGTTGATTAGATTGATTTGTTCCTGTAACATTATAATACTCCTGTAATATTATAATGTTCCTGTAATATTATAATACTACTATAACATTATAATATTACTGTAACATTATAATGTTCCTGTAATATTATAATACTACTGTAACATTATAATATTACTGTAACATTATAATGTTCCTGTAATAATATAATACTACTGTAATATTATAATGTTCCTGTAATATTATAATACTACTATAACATTATAATATTCCTGTAATAATATAATACTACTGTAATATTATAATACTACTATAACATTATAATGTTCTTGTAATATTATACTACTGTAACATTATAATGTTCCTGTAATAATATAATACTACTATAACATTATAATGTTCCTGTAATAATATAATATTACTGTAACATTATAATGTTCCTGTAATAATATAATACCACTGTAATATTATAATACTACTGTAACATTATAATGTTCTTGTAATATTATACTACTGTAACATTATAATGTTCCTGTAATAATATAATACTACTATAACATTATAATGTTCCTGTAATAATATAATATTACTGTAACATTATAATGTTCCTGTAATAATATAATACCACTGTAACATTATAATATTACTGTAACATTATAATGTTCCTGTAATATTATAATACTACTATAACATTATAATATTCCTGTAATAATATAATACTACTGTAATATTATAATACTACTATAACATTATAATATTACTGTAACATTATAATGTTCCTGTAATATTATAATACTACTGTAACATTATAATATTACTGTAACATTATAATGTTCCTGTAATAATATAATACTACTGTAATATTATAATGTTCCTGTAATATTATAATACTACTATAACATTATAATATTCCTGTAATAATATAATACTACTGTAATATTATAATACTACTGTAACATTATAATGTTCTTGTAATATTATACTACTGTAACATTATAATGTTCCTGTAATAATATAATACTACTATAACATT